>NC_136008.1:15210571-15510571 GCF_048128805.1 Centroberyx gerrardi
TCCTCCACCTTGCGCTCACTTGTTGCCAGTCTGGTGTCCAGAGCTGAAATAGAATGAAATCTTTGATATGTATGTTTTAACAGAAGAGGATCAGTATATGAATTTCTATTGAATGTCATTAATACCATGAGACACAAGAATGCCAAATAATCATGTTAAGTAGAAGCTGTTTTCTGTCTGTTTCCTTTACCAGCATTCTCAGTCTTCAGTTCCTCCACCTTGCCCTCACTGGCTGTCACTCTGGTGTCCAGGGCTGAAACAGCACAACATTGTTGATATATGTTTCAGCAGAAGAATATTGATACATGAATTACTTTTGAATGACAGTGTTGAAGATAGAGTTGAGTGATACAATAGGTAAGCCACAAACATGTCATTTGATCAAAAATACAGACAATATTAACTCTTTCTTTTTTACCTGTGTTCTTGTTCTTCAGCTCCTCCACTTGAACCTCACTGTTAGCTAGTCTGCCATCCATATTTACTATTGCAGCTGCTTGAGCTTTAAAATCACAGTGAGACAAACATGATTATTGACTGTTTGATTGATTCTACCTGATCTATTTCACAAATAATCAGAAATCAAAGTTATATGGTGATAAGATTACCTACCTCTGTGCACCTCCTCTGACACACACACACACCCACACACACACACCCCCACACACACACACACACACAAACTTCTTACTATCCCTAAATCTGATATCTGACTCTTACCAGTATTCTCACTCTTCAGCTCCTCCACCTCACTCTCACTGGCTGCCAGTCTGTTATCCAGAGCTGAAAAGCAAGAGAAGAGGATCAGTATACGAATTGCTATTGAATGTCATTAATATCAGGAGTCACAAGAATGCCAAAAACAAGTACAGATCCTATACAGGCCCACGGCGCGTGTGTTGAATTCCACTAGCTGCGGCCACACTGATCCGTCGGAAAACTGACAGAATTACTGACGGATAGATTTCTATCCATTGGGCTGTTTTGGAATGTCAGCATGGTGGGAGAGGCAGAAAAACAGCGGCCCAGCTTCACTCATAACGGTGCTACTTCATAGAAACAAGTTAAATTCACTTGAACACATTGTTTTATCACTCACATTGGGTTGAAAATACGAAAGAATGTCTAGTTTCTTCTTTGTCGACATTTTCACAACACGACCTGTCAGCTCCGCGGCTCAGATTAAACTGTCTGTGCTTGTCATTTGATTGTGCGTTTGTTTAAAGTAGCCCGGCATCCTGGTTTTGTGGAGTTTTCAGTTTTTAAGTGATGTGATTGGCCCGAAGGTCCAAACAATGTACATAAAACGAACCGAGCCAGTAGTTTAAGCTCCTAAAACAGGTACAACCACCGGTACTGCTCTGTATTTATTTTTTCATAACGGAACGCGCATTACCTCGTCAAATTCACTCCCATCTCTTAGTCAGAGACCCCATCTAGAGGCCATCTCATGAAACGACATCTCACTAAGCGTTACCTAACTGACCGACTGACTGACTGACTGACTGAATGCATGACCTGAAGTTGCCGCGAGATGCCCTCGGCTGTGCCGTGGGAAAAATCATGTTAAGTAAAAGCTGTTTTCTGTCTGTTTCCTTTACCAGCATTCTCAGTCTTCAGTTCCTCCACCTTGCCCTCACTGGCTGTCACTCTGGTGTCCAGGGCTGAAACAGCACAACATTGTTGATATATGTTTTATCAGAAGAATATTGGTATATTAATTATTTTTGAATGACAGTGTTGATAGTGGAATTGAGCAATTCAATAGGTCAATGCAGTAAGCCACAAAAAACGGCATTTGATCAAAAATACA
This sequence comes from Centroberyx gerrardi, assembly GCF_048128805.1. Taxonomy (NCBI): domain Eukaryota; kingdom Metazoa; phylum Chordata; class Actinopteri; order Beryciformes; family Berycidae; genus Centroberyx; species Centroberyx gerrardi. The sequence continues at coordinate 15,212,385 of NC_136008.1, forward strand.
GACAATATTAACTCTTTCTTCTTTACCTGTGTTCTTGTTCTTCAGCTCCTCCACTTGAACCTCACTGTTAGCTAGTCTGCCATCCATATTTACTATTGCAGCTGTTTGAGCTTTAGAATCACAGTGAGACAAAAATGATTATTGACTGTTTGATTGATTTTACCTGATCTATGTCACAAATAATATAAAATCAAAGTTATATGACAATTACCTGTGTTGTCTGCCTGTAAGTCATTCACCAGTTTCTCATTGGCCGTCAGTCTGGACCCCATGGTTGTCAACTCCGCATCCTGAGCTGTAATCATTCGGGATCATCAATTAATAACCTCTCGCTCTCTCTCTCTCTCTCTCTCTCTCTCTCTCTCTCTCTCTCGCTCACCTGTGTTATTTCTCTGAAAAGCATCCATCTCTGTCTCAGTTGTTCTCAGTCTGCTCTCCAAAACTGTCAGCTGGGTTACTTGAGCTGCAGCCACAAAAAATATTCACTGACATATTTTTAAATTTTTCATCTCAAATCTCTAAATCTGCTTTAGTAGCATCTGTTGACGATATACTGTCATAGGCAGATCAATCTCTGTACATTGTTTCTTTGATGATGTCGTCTTACTATCCCTAAATCTGATATCTGACTCCTACCAGTATTCTCACTCTTCAGCTCCTCCACCTCACTCTCACTGGTTGTCAGTCTGGTGTCCAGAGCTGAAATAGAATTAAATCTTTGATATGTATGTTTTAACAGAAGAGGATCAGTATATGGATTGCTACCTAAAGTCATTAATACCACGAGAGACAAGAATGCCAAACAATAATGTTCCTTCCATATTTACTATTGCAGCTGCTTGAGCTTTAGAATCATAGTGAGACAAAAAAAAAAAGTAGAAGCTGTTTTCTGTCTGTTTCCTTTACCAGCATTCTCAGTCTTCAGTTCCTCCACCTTGCCCTCACTGGCTGTCACTCTGGTGTCCAGGGCTGAAACAGCACAACATTGTTGATATATGTTTCAGCAGAAGAATATTGGTACATTAATTACTTTTGAATGACAGTGTTGATAGTGGAGTTGAGCAATACAATATGTTCATGTGGTAAGCCACAAAAACGTCATTTGACCAAAGATACAGACAATATTAACTCTTTCTTTTTTACCTGTGCTCTTCTTCTTCAGCTCCTCCACTTGAACTTCACTGTTAGCTAGTCTGCCATCCATATTTACTATTGCAGCTGTTTGAGCTTTAGAATCACAGTGAGACAAACATGATTATTGACTGTTTGATTGATTTTACCTGATCTATTTCACAAATAATCAAAAATCTAAGTTATATGACAATTACCTGTGTTGTTTTTCTGTAGATCATTCACAAGTTTCTCATTGGCCGTCAGTCTGGACCCCATGGTTGTCAACTCTGCATCCTGAGCTGTAATCATTCAGGGTCATCAATCAATTATCAACCTCTCTCTCTGTCTTCCTTTCTCTCTTTCTCTCTCTCTCTCTCTCTCTCTCTCTCTCTCTCTCTCTCTCTCACTCTCTCTCTCTCTCACCTGTGTTATTTGTCTGAAGAGCGTCCATCTCTGTCTCAGTTGTTCTCAGTCTGCTCTCCAAAACTGTCAGATGGGTTACTTGAGCTGCAGCCACAGAAATATTCACCATCCTTTTAAATGTCTCATCTCAAATCTCTAAACCTGTTTCAGTAGCATCTGTTGAAGATACACTGTCATAGGCAGATCAATCTCTGTACATTGTTTCTTTGATGGTATCAACCTTACGTAGCACACGGCGACATCATTTTGTCCATGTGAGGCCAAGAGAAACTGATAGCATAATGCACTGAAACAATAATCTGCTTGAACTCTGTCCACCTCCTCTGATACTCACTCACACACACACACACACACACACACACACACACACACACACAACAAACAAGCTATCCCCAAATCTGATATCTGACTCTTACCAGTATTCTCACTCTTCAGCTCCTCCACCTCACTCTCACTGGCTGCCAGTCTGGTGTCCAGATCTGAAATAGAATGAAATCCATGATATGCATGTTTTAACAGATGAGTTGCTATTGAATGTCATTGATACCACGAGAAACAAGAATGCCAAAAAAAAATCATGTTAAGTAGAAGCGGTTTTCTGTCTGTTTCCTTTACCAGCATTCTCAGTCTTCAGTTCCTCCACTTTGCCCTCACTGGCTGTCACTCTGGTGTCCAGGGCTGAAACAGCACAACATTGTTGATATATGTTTCAGCAGAAGAATATTGGTATATTAATTACTTTTGAATGACAGTGTTGATAGTGGAGTTGAGCAATACAATGGGTTAATGTGGTAAGCCACTAAAACAGCATTTGACCAAAAATACAGACAGTATTAACTCTTTCTTCTTTACCTGTGCTCTTGTTCTTCAGCTCCTCCACTTGAACCTCACTGTTAGCTAGTCTGCCATCCATATTTACTATTGCAGCTGTTTGAGCTTTAGAATCACAGCGAGACAAACATGATTATTGACTGTTTGATTGATTTGCCCTTGTCTATTTTACAAATAATCAAAAATCTAAGTTATATGACAATTACCTGTGTTGTTTGCCTGTAGATCGTTCACAAGTTTCTCATTGGCCGTCAGTCTGGACCCCATGGTTGTCAACTCTGCATCCTGAGCTGTAATCATTCAGGGTCATCAATTAATTATCAATCTCCCTCTCTCTCTCTCTCTCTCTCTCTCTCTCTCTCTCTCTCTCTCTCTCTCTCTCTCTCTCTCTCTCTCTCTCTCTCTCTCTCACCTGTGTAATTTGTCTGAAGAGCGTCCATCTCTGTCTCAGTTGTTCTCAGTCTGCTCTCCAAAACTGTCAGATGGGTTACTTGAGCTGCAGCCACAGAAAAATATTCACCAACATCTTTTAAATTTCTCATCTCAAATCTCTAATCCTGTTTCAGTAGCATCTATTGATACACTGTCATAGGCAGATCAATCTCTGTACATTGTTTCTTTGATGGTATCAACCTTACGTAGCACACGGCTACATCATTTTGTCCATGTGAGGCCAAGAGAAGCAGATAGCATAATGCACTGAAACAATCACCTGCTTACAGTTTGTCCACCTCCTCTGACACACTCTCTCTCTCTGTCACACACACACACACACACACAAACTTCTTACTATCCCTAAATCTGATATCTGACTCTTACCAGTATTCTCACTCTTCAGCTCCTCCACCTCACTCTCACTGGCTGTCAGTCTGGTGTCCAGAGCTGAAATAGAATGAAATCCATGATATGTATGTTTTAACAGAAGATGATCAGTTTGTGAATTGCGATTGAATGTCATTGATACCATGAGACACAAGAATGCCAAAAAATCATGTTAAGTAGAAGCTGTTTTCTGTCTGTTTCCTTTACCAGCATTCTCAGTCTTCAGTTCCTCCACCTTGCCCTCACTGGCTGTCACTCTGGTGTCCAGGGCTGAAACAGCACAACATTGTTGATATATGTTTCAGCAGAAGAATATTGATACATGAATTACTTTTGAATGACAGTGTTGATAGTGGAGTTGAGCAATACAATGGTTAATGTGGTAAGCCACTAAAACGGCATTTGCCCAAAAATACAAACAGTGTTAACTCTTTCTTTTTTACCTGTGTTCTTCTTCTTCAGCTCCTCCACTTGAACCTCACTGTTAGCTAGTCTGCCATCCATATTTACTATTGCAGCTGTTTGAGCTTTAGAATCACAGTGAGACAAACATGATTATTGACTGTTTCATTGATTTTACCTGATCTATTTCACAAATAATATCAAATCAAATCAAAGTTATATGAAAATTACCTGTGTTGTTTGCCTGTAGATCGTTCACCAGTTTCTCATTGGCCGTCAGTCTGGACCCCATGGTTGTCAACTCCGCATCCTGAGCTGTAATCATTCAGGGTCATCAATCAATTATCAACCTCTCTCTCTGTCTTCCTTTCTCTCTCTCTCTCTCTCTCTCTCTCTCTCTCTCTCTCTCTCTCTCACCTGTGTTATTCATCTGAAGAGCGTCCATCTCTGTCTCAGTTGTTGTCAGTCTGTTCTCCAAAACTGTCAGATGGGTTACTTGAGCTACAGCCACGAAAAATATTCACCATCTTTTTAAATTTCTCATCTCAAATCTCTAATCCTGTTTTAGTAGCATCTATATATGATACACTGTCATAGGCAGATCAATCTCTGTACATTGTTCCTTTGATGGTGTCAACCTTATTTTTTCCATGTGAGGCCCAGAGAAGCTGATATATATAATGCACAGAAACAATGACCTGTTTGCACTCTGGCCACCTCCTCTGACACTCACACACACACACACACACACGCACACACACACACACAAACTTCTTACTATCCCCAAATCTGATATCTGACTCTTACCAGCATTCTCAGTCTTCAGTTCCTCCACCTTGCCCTCACTGGCTGTCACTCTGGTGTCCAGGGCTGAAACAGCACAACATTGTTGATATATGTTTCAGCAGAAGAATATTGATACATGAATTACTTTTGAATGACAGTGCTGAAGATAGAGTTGAGTGATACAATAGGTAAGCCACAAAAATGACATTTGATCAAAAATACAGACAAAATTAACTCTTTCTTTTTTACCTGTGTTCTTGTTCTTCAGCTCCTCCACTTGAACCTCACTGTTAGCTAGTCTGCCATCCATATTTACTATTGCAGCTGCTTGAGCTTTAGAATCACAGTGAGACAAACATGATTATTGACTGTTTGATTGATTCTACCTGATCTATTTCACAAATAATCAAAAATCAAAGTTATTTAGAGATACGATTACCTACCTCTGTGCACCTCCTCTGACACACACACACACACACACACACACACACACACACACACACACACACACACACACACACAACTTCTTACTATTCCTAAATCTGATATCTGACTCTTACCAGTATTCTCACTCTTCAGCTCCTCCACCTCACTCTCACTGGCTGCCAGTCTGGTGTCCAGATCTGAAATAGCATGAAATCTTTGATATGTATGTTTTAACAGAAGAGGATCAGTATATGAATTGCTGTTGAATGTCATTGATACCATGAGACACAAGAATGCCAAAAATAATCATGTTAAGTAAAAGCTGTTTTCTGTCTGTTTCCTTTACCAGCATTCTCAGTCTTCAGTTCCTCCACTTTGCCCTCACTGGCTGTCACTCTGGTGTCCAGGACTGAAACAGCACAACATTGTTGATATATGTTTCAGCAGAAGAATATTGGTACATTAATTACTTTTGAATGACAGTGTTGATAGTGGAGTTGAGCAATACAATAGGTTAATGTGGTAAGCCACAAAAACACAATTTGATCAAAAATACAGACAATATTAACTCTTCCTTTTTTACCTGTGTTCTTGTTCTTCAGCTCCTCCACTTGAACCTCACTGTTAGCTAGTCTGCCATCCATATTTACTATTGCAGCTGTTTGGGCTTTAGAATCACAGTCAGACAAACATGATATGTTTGATTGATTCTACCTGATCTATTTCACAAATCATCAAAAATCAAAGTTATATGACAATTACCTGTGTTGTTTGCCTGTAGATCATTCACCAGTTTGTCATTGGCCGTCAGTCTGGACCCCATGGTTGTCAACTCTGCATCCTGAGCTGTAATCATTCAGGGTCATCAATTAATTATCAATCTCCCTCTCTCTCTCTCTCTCTCTCTCTCTCTCTCTCTCTCTCTCTCTCTCTCTCTCCCCCCCCCCTAAATCTGATATCTGACTCCTACCAGTATTCTCACTCTTCAGTTCCTCCACCTCACCCTCACTGGCTGCCAGTCTGGTGTCCAGGGCTGAAACAGCACAACAATGTTGATGTATGTTTTAGCAGAAGAGCTATACAATAGGTATGCATGGTAAGCCACAAAAACGCCATTTGACCAAAAATACATACAATATTAACTCTTTCTGTTTCACCTGTGTTCTTGTTCTTCAGCTCCTCCACTTGAACCTCACTGGATTTAATAAATTTACATTGATTCTACACATCTTGTCACTGTGTGTATTGCCATCCTCACATAGAATATATTTTGCACCTGTATTCTGGTTCCTCAGCTCAGCCACTTCTGTCTCACTGGCGTTCATTCTGGTCCCCAAGTTAGTTACTTCTATCACCTGAGCTAGAAAAGTAAACAACAGTGGTTGGTGTGTCATGCATCTCAAATCAGCTGTCACATTTCATTTTGACTGGTTTTTACTGTTCTCATCTCCATCATCTTGGTGTCACTGGCAGTCAGTACTCTGTCCAAAGCCAAATTCCCACAATAGAAACAAATAAAATATGCAGTTATGAGAGGAATGAATCGTATTCTCTCTCTCTTTCTTTACCCGTATTCTCAGTCTTGAGGTCCATCACCGCCCTCTCATTGGCTGTCACTTTATCTGTCAAGGTTGTCAGGCCTGCTGCTTGACCTGGAAACAGTACAAAACAAGAGAAACTCAAAAAATGTTCAATGAGTTGTTGTATATTGTAATTTTGATTGTGCCATCTAATATTTTTTTTGCACCTGCAATCTGTTTCTTCAGCTCAGTCACTTCTGTCTCACTAGCTGTCATGTTGGTGCCCAGGTTTACCAGATCTGCTGCTTGAGCTGCAGGTAGAGAAATAAACAACAAAGGCTGATTTTCATCCCGAATCCATGAGGCCATCTTACTTAGTAAGACAACAAATACAGACAAATCTCTCCCACCTCCATTCTCTGTCTTCAGATCTGTAACAGCCTTCTCACTGTCTGTCATTCTGATCTTTAGGTTTACAACAGAGATTATATATTTTACTGTGAGTAACTCAACAGTTGACACAAGCTTTGTATTAGTGTCTTTATCAGATGGCTGCCTGTGTTCAGTTGCTTTAGTTTCTTCCTTTGCTGTCAGTCTTCCCCCCACAACTCTCCGTTTTGCTGCTTGAGATAGATGTAGATATTGTGTCCCTTTACAGAACTGCTGTGTTTCAGTAGGATTTTTTCCCACTGCTGTGCTCTCTCTTTTCCCTGAACATCCGTTGTATAGCTTACTGTACCTGTGTTCTCCCTCGTCAGCTGATCCAGCTTGGTTTTCAAGCCTAGAAACCAAGATTAGAAAATAGTAGAAATGTACTGTATATTGATTAAGTATTGAAGGATTTATTAAAATTGGAAAAATAACATTACTGTTAGACTGTTAGACCATTTCTGTGTACAATGCTTATTTTTTAGATTCTCTACATTGATTCTTTCTTACCTTTATTTTCCGTCTTCAGCTCCTCTATATTCTTCTCACAGGCTGCCACTCTGGCCTTTAAACCTGCAGTAGGAGGTTAAATGAATACATTTAACATTCATATAGTATTATTTGTATTTATTTTATTTATTTATTTATTTAAGGGACTATGAACAGTTAGTAAGTGCCACAGCATGTTTACAAAATACAGTTAGTAGAAAAATGTTAAAAACTACAATTTACAGTATATTACATCATACAAGTGATATAAAAGTGTGCTATGCTTGATTTCATGGTCACATGAAATTGGATTGGATATACTTTGAAATGATGTGACAGTGGTGTTATCTTGCTGGCTTTTTGTCCAGGACTTTCAGGGTGTTTTTGTACAAATTGTACATGAGGCTTGAGGATGGTTTTACCTGCTTGGGACCACGTGGTGATACAATATGTACATGTATACAAATGTAGAAGAATCATTGCATGCATGTACAACTTAGCAGTTGACAATTAGTTCCTAATACATTTTTAATTTCTGAGGTTTCATTTGGCTATACAAATTACCTTTTTCACTTGTTTTTCAAAGGTCAGGTGTGAATCAATGATTATCCCAAGACATTTAAAATCTGAAACAATTTGGAGCTTTTCAGCATTAAAAGATTTCAGGCTGATGGACCACCTTCCTGTTGATTGAAAAATACCGGTAGCAGTCTTGCTAATATTTAAAGGGAGACAAGATTGTGTGAAATAGTCAGAGATACTGGACATGTTAACTTATGTGCTGTCTGCTGTCTTGTTTTGGCATGCACATATGTAACAGTATCATCTGCGTACATCTGGATCATTACATCGGGACATACAGGTCATTGGCATATAAGCAGAGGCCCCAGGATAGATTCCTGAGGGACACCAGGACAGCAGTCAAGTGATGAAGAGAGCCTTGTTCCAACTTGAGTGCATTGCTCTCCCATATATTGGTCCTTACAAATACGTGCTATGAGACGGCACCATGTCTGTGTCTCAGAGACGGACTGGGAGTTCCAACTCGTAGAAACTACAACGAGAATCCAGGAAGAGAGCGGTCCGACTGCGACCAGGAAGAGAGCGGTTGTAGTTTCTACGAGTTGTAAGTGAATTCTTCGGACTTTCCACAGCCCGTCTCCGAGACACAGAGCGAGTAGACAGACATGGTGCCGTCTCATAGCATGTATTAGTGAGGACCAATATATGGAGATAAGGTTAAAAAATGGCAAAATGTTCCTTTAAGTATGACTCCATCTATTTCATGGCATTTTCAGGCAAGTTAAATAAGAGCTTGGACAGTATGACATTGTGATTTACAGTGTCAAATGCCTTACGTGGGTCAAAAGACACTGCTCCTACAACACCACCTCTGTCCAGCCTGGGTTTAACTTGCTCAATGAGATAACAATTAGCAGTCTGGGTTGAGTGGTGTTTTCTGAACCCAAATTGCATTTGGTGAAGTGAGACATTTCCTGTGTTCAGAGAAGTCCACAAGTTGCTCTGTTATCACTTTTTCCTGTAATCTTAGATGTTATTGGCAGAATACTAACTGGCCTATAGTTGGCCACATCTGTTGGTTCACCAGCCTTGAACTTTGCCATCACAACTGCAGATTTCCAGGCATTAGGGAAAGTTGATTGCCTTATGGAGAAATTAACCATGTGAGTAATCGGAGCACATAGGACCTCTTTATAGTTTTTTTTTTTTTTTTTTTTAAAGTAGATAGAAAACGGAGTAGGTTGCATTGGGGAGAGATATCTGTTTAGTTCTAGTGCCAAAGCTATGTGCAAGTTTCTGTACTGAGTCAACAAAATAGATTGAAAGCAGAAAAATAGATATTGAAAGTTCCATATACATCCAATTCTAAACACCTTCCATCTATACTGACAAATGTATTTTCTCCACACATTACTTATTTTCTCTGTCCTCAGCTTCTCTGCCTCTTTCTCACTTGCTGTGAGTCTGGCCTCCATGATTGTCAGATCAGCTGCATGTTTGTAAGGCAGAGATTTAGATTTTGTCCTTTGGTGGAAACAGTTGACACTTAATTTTGAATTGTGTGTGTACAATACCTGGATTTTTGTTGAGGTCATCCATCTTAGTCTCTCGCACGTTGACTGTGGTCACTAAGGCTGTTAGATAAAAAGTGCAAACGGTTGAAATATTTAGTTCAAAACAACTATGTTCATCATCTGCTGTACTTTTCTCACAGTGTAGTACCTTCGTTCTCCTTCTCCAGTCGCTCAACTCTTCTCATGGTGTTGTCCAGTATGACTTTGAGCTGGTCCACCTGAGCCAGTACTTGGTCAGGTGAATTTGTCAGACCGGCCGTGTCCCGGGTCTCCTCCAGAGCCCATGAACCATACAGACCGCACTGCAGCAACAGCAAAGCCACAGCACCCCTCATTCTGGCCGATATCTTCTGAGCAATCCTCAGAAAACTCAGGCCCTTTTCAGAGATGCATGTTTTAGAGATACGTGAGAATTCAACACATGCTGTAGGGCCAACAGCATGTGTTGATTCTCACGTTCCTCTTATAGTGTAGGGGGAACATTTAAAAATAACACCAAGGACTGTGAACATTGGCACAACTTAGTATTAACTTTGTGGAACAGGTGATTCTGTTTTCTGCCTCATCTTCACCCATTAGTAAAACAAGTTTGGTTTGATTCTAAAAGGTCAAAAATGTCGTCTGGACAGCCAACAGCTGTTCATATACTGTACACACACACACACACAAACAAACACACACAAACACACACACAAAGGCACAAAGGTGATGTGTATATTTATGAATGTATGTGCAATATTTGGACGTTGCGTGATACTGAAGCTTGTTTACACTGGCATTATTTTATTAGAGCTTAATGTTTCCATTCTTTATGTATATAAGTGATTCATTAGTATATTAGATATGAGTATTGCTGAACAGAAAATAATTCTTCAAAATGAGTGAAGCCCCACCACATAACTTTTGAAAAAGACTGTGGAAGGAAGAAAGGAGACCACAAATTAAGAATTTATTATTGTTTTAATATAATGACTATTGAATTTTGGCTGTGAAGAAACAGACCGTATCTCTCCAGCAGAAGCCCCGCCCGTCTAATTCAAGGTCTTGCTTCACATGTTTCTCTGTTTGTTTTTTCTTCAAATGTGGCAGTTGATAAGACTTCAGAAACTAGTTGCAAAGATAAACACTCCATATCAAAGATGTTGTTAACAGCACGTTGTAGAGAGTCTATACTGTGTACATTACTGCAAGTACCTGTATGGAATTCAACAATGAATTGTTGAATCTAATGAATTTGTCAGTTATATATCTGATCTTAATGCATCCAGTTCAGACAGACACTACAAAGGAGTCAGGGCTTGTTAGTGTAAATTTCAAACATCATTCTGCGTCTCATATTTGAGTCATGTTTGGTTTTTGTATCACACTTTATTGAAATAAAGTGTTCTTCGATTACCAATGTTCAAATGTGGAATTATATGTCTTTCAAAATTACACAACATTCAGTGTTGATTATGTGATATCATACTGAACTTTAGCTTGGCCTGCCCAACATGACCAAGTTAGAGAGTGAAGTCATGAGCGTGTTTGCTTCAACAAGAACACTGTTCATTTAAGAACCCTAAAAAAAAGGACTGTATTCAAAACTTCATATAAAAATTTTAAGTTGGATGATGACATTTTCTTTGAGTTCAACATAGCTTCAGAGCTTTGTGCCTGATCCAAACATTTTTATTTGACCGTTAAACCCAGAGACCCCATACTTGTGTCACTGTCTTGAAAAACTCATTTTATAATATTTTCTAATCTACATCATGTTGATAGCACTTACACTTTTTCATTTCACAGCTTCTTTTATATTCAAAACTCATTGGATTTCTACTTTAACTTAGGCTTCATTCGTAATCATATATGAAATGTTCAGCTTGACAAGATTATTAAATCCTATCTTTAACCTTTTATTTAAACCTCCATTTAACCTTGTACTTAACCTGTTTACTATTTAACCAAGATACTAAACAAACTCTTTAGAAACTTGATAACTTGAAATTGCCCATTTGGCATTTGAAATTGATAACTTAAAACTTCTTATTAGATATCATCATTATTATTATCCTATTATATATTATTGATTTTATTATGCTATTTTTTGTTGATACGTTTTGTTATGTTTCATTCCTTTCATTCTACAGCACTTTAAAGAATGCACTTTAAAGTGCTATACAAATAGTTGTCATTATTATTACCATTTTTAGAAGCAAGCTTTTCAGAAAGTTTTGTATTGTCTAGTCAGTTCTGTCTGGTAACAGATTACAGTCTATGTTCAAAACTGAAACCTCAGAAGAATTACTCTCGCTCCCCCAGGTGGTGAAATGTGGAAGTAAATTTGGATGACTATTGACTAATGACTACTTGGAGCAATACACTAAAACTTGGAGGAAATATATGAGCCAGGAAAGGGAACTCTTGTGGTGATAACTTGAAACAAAACTTTGTGGTGATCCATGAAATATGACTCTGTAAATAAAACAAATTCCTTTTTTTTTTATAGCAGATGGTTGGTGAATATGATTGATGCACTGCAGAGCTGCCAGGACTTTTTCCAAGTCCCAAGGTGGAGCTGCAGGTTTACACCCTTAATAAACTGTGCAATGAGGGCACAACAACCACTAGTCAGCCTGAACTCCCCAACCCTGGCTGCTTTGATCGCAGTAACCAGCTCTTTAAGGATTGATGAAGACTTCCCGGTATCCAATTGCTCCTGCAGAAACAGCAGGATGTCCTGAGCTGTGCAAGTGATAGGATTTACTTGATGTGCTTCACACACAGCAATAAGAATATGAAACCCTTGTGGATGAGGCTTGAGCCCCATGGCTAGGAGGCCCACCCTTTCAGGGGCCAGGCCCAGATCTGTAGCCCCTGGGGGAAGGTTCAGCAGGGTGCTTGCTCCTTGGCCAAACATTGCTGATGGCTCCACAGGCAGCGTTAACAAGCACGCCTGGCCCTCCACTTGCAGAATGGACAGGGATAGCCACAAATGGTGTCTCACCAGTCACCAACCAAAATACCTGCCACCTGTGCCTGCTCTCTTCACACCTCTCCTAACAATTGTGTCCCCCAGCTCATGCATCAACTGATACTGGTACAGCAGAACGACCCGGGATTTGCCAGCTGCTCCCTCTACAGGTCGGGCAATGCCTAGGGCCTTTGTTGCCCTGCCCACCAGCCCCTTAAGCTGGTGGATAGTCTTCATGTCTTGTATGCGTCCCTCCTCCTCTGGGTCTGCTTGGGGCTGGCCTAAGGGGAGTTCCACCCCTTATCATATGTGTCTGGAAGGATTGACAGGACATCTAACTAGGCTGGGTCCTCCCTAGCTGCCACTGCATGGTCATAGCCCAGGCATGATTATCTCATTTTCCTCTTTTGGACTGTGATAAATTTGCCTAACAAACTCCCCTTGTTACCAACTGGGCCACCCATGACAGCTGTGGAGGGAATATGGAAAGTTGTTTCACCAGAGCAGTTGAGTTAAAAGAGAAAGGCAGCACCGCTGAAAATGTAAGCAGGCCTCGCCACACAGCTTTCTATGATTCTATGGTGTGTGCCACCCACTTCTGGATAGTCTACCCCCAGGGACGTAAGCGGGCCTTGCCTCACAATACCAATAGCAATAGATCGACAGCAATCCAGAGATCAATCTGGAATCTCTCTCTCTCGCTCTCGCTCTCGCTCTCGCTCTCGCTCTCGCTCTCGCTCTCTCTCTCTCTGTGATGGGAACCTGCTGCACGCCATGGAGATTCAAACTGACTAACACCAGCTTCAACCCGCTTGGCCTACAGATAACACATAGACACACACATGCACATATACAAGCAGATGCATCCAGATGCACACACATATACATAGACTCATATTCAAACACACATTTCTGTACCTAAATATAATCACTGGGGTTCTCATCAAAATGAAATTTTGACTGGAACTTTGTTTTGTGGATGGAAAGATGCATTTGAAATTAAAACACTTTAGGCATTTCGCTGACACTCTTATCCAACTATAAGATGAAGCACAATGACTAGCCACTGAAACTGCAATTGAAAACTTTATTCAATATATTGATAGTAGCTTCCACCCTTGGTTCTGGCTGCTGGAGTAGTTACCAATATATATGATATCACCTGTAGAGAATCTACTTGTTTCAAACTTTGAAATGTTACAAGCTGTAATCATCTACAAAAATGCGAAATAAGTCAGATATACACAGCAGTGTCAGAAATTTGGACAGGATTGATGTCTTTCACAATAACATAGCAAATTACATTAATTTCCAGCTTGAGTATGTAGTTGTTCTACTGTAATGTATGTCCGAAAGGGGAGTTACATCCTGTCAGATGGTAGAGAAGAGCAGGAAGCCAGAGAAGACGTTATGGTTGAACCCATTGTAGAGAGTGTAGTGCTGAGGCAGACGAATCTCCACCCAGTCTCCTCTCTCCAGCTGTAGGACCACTCCTCCAGACATGTAGTGATAGCCTGACAGTTGGTTGTCCTGGACATTGCTTAAGACATGTTGGCCATTCCTCGTCAAGTAGACACCCATCTTGCTGGATGTGCGCAGGTCCATGGCAGTGTATCTGAAGTAGTAGACTCCCTGGACTGGTGCTGTGAAGACACCTAGGAGGGAAAAGAAAGGAGGGCATCAGTAATCTACCTGGGGTATAGAATCCAGTCTGGTGTGGTGTTAGACTTTATGTGTGGAAGGTCTGGGCTCATGTTCAGTACATTATCATTTTGGTGTTACCGTTTGTTTATATTAGAATGTAAAATGTAAAATAGTGTAGAATGTAGATATTAGTTTGATGGTGTAGAGTACTGTAGTGGTAAAGTGTGCCATGTGTGCAGTACCTGTGATGATATCATAAGCATCGCCATAATTGGTGAGGACTTTGGAATAGGCCACAGTGATTTCACTTTTGAAGGGCCCGATGAAGCCTTGGTTGTTCAAACCAGCTGAAAAGGCCACTTTGGGTCTGTCTGTGAATAAAGCATGATAGGTCTTGTGTCACTGGCAGCGTTTAATAGGTTAGTTTATATGACTTTTTTACACACTGGTCAATTCTGATGATTTATTAATCCAACAAGAAGTCCTGTATTAACAGGTAAAATCTCTGTGGGGTCATCAGAACTGGTTAGCACTTGGGAGAAATAACCTTTTTGCAAAAAATATTCTCTTGGGGGGCATGCCCCTGGACCTCCTCTAGAAGGGTGTTGATCTCAACCCCTCCAATGTTCAACCCAAAGTTACATACGTATTCTGTACGTATTCCACTCCTGACATACTGTATACCATGTGATACCTTACCTGTGGTTTCAAGCTGGACTTCATCCACTTCTCTCTCAATGTCATCAAGTCTGGTGTAGATGACTAGAGCAGGTAGGAGACATGGATGAGAAAAAAAAACAGCACAACATTGTTGATATATGTTTCAGCAGAAGAATATTGGTATATTAGTACTTTTGAATGGCAATGCTGAAGATGGAGTTGATATTAACTGTGTCCTCTTTACCTGTGTTCTTGTTCTTCAGCTCCTCCACTTGAACCTCACTGTCAGTTAGTCTGCCATCCATATTTACTATTGCAGCTGCTTGAGCTTTAGAATCACAGTGAGACAAACATGATTATTAACTGTTTGATTGATTTGACCTGATCTATTTCACAAATAATCAAAAATCAAAGTTATATGGTGATTACCTGTGTTGTTTGCCTGTAGGTCATTCACCAGTTTCTCATTGGCTGTCAGTCTGGACCTCATGGTTGTCAACTCTGCATCCTGAGCTGTAATCATTCAGGGTCGTTAATTTATTACCAACCACTCACTCACTTCTGGCTGAAATCTAACAGACAATTCTAATCAAATGTCTGTTCTAAGTACAAGTTAAATATTCAAACATCTCTCTCTCTCTCTCTCTCTCTCTCTCTCTCTCTCTCTCTCTCTCTCTCTCTCTCTCTCTCCTGTGTTATTTGTCTGAAGAGCGTCAGTTGTTGTCAGTCTGTTCTCCAAAACTGTCAGCTGGGTTACTTGAGCTGCAGCCACAAACAATATTCATAAAATTTTCAACATCTGTTTTGTTGTTTTTTTCCTCCTATTTTTTTTTTTTACAATCAATTGATGATACACTTACAATATCATAGGGTGATGGATCTCTGTACATTGTCTCTTTGATGATATTAACCATTTAGCATGTCTTTTTATTGAGCGCACTATTACTACTGTGTATTATATTGCCATCCTCATATAGAATATTTTTGCACCTGCAGTTTGTTTCTTCAGCTCAGCCACCTCTCTCTCACTAGCTATCATTTTGTCTGTCAAGGTTGTCAGGCCTGCTGCTTGACCTGGAAACAGAACAAAACAAGAGACACTCAAAAAATGTCAGAAGACGTTCAATGAGTTCTTGTATATTGTGATTTTGATAGAATATTTTTGCAAAGATCTGCTGCTTGAGCTGCAGGTAGAGAAATAAACAACAGTAGCTGATTTTCATCCAGAGTCCATTATGGAGAGTGGACAACTCATGTCCTCCCTGTGTTACCTGTATTCTGTATGTGAAGGGTGTCCACCTCTGTCTCACTAGCTGCCAGTCTGGTCTCCAGCGTTGTCAGCTTGGCTTCTTGGGCTTAAATCAAAGATGGTTATCAAAAGCTTTACACAATCTTACTTTAATATTTACTTCAAACCATCTAGTAATCAATCGACTCAGTGTCCTGATCCTTACACCTCATATCAAATCTTTGTACAATTTTTCATTCATTTATTTCTATCACTTTTATGTTCATCAGCTGCTGTGCTTTTCTCACAGTGTAGTACCTTCGTTCTCCTTCTCCAGTCGCTCAACTCTTCTCATGGCGTTGTCCAGTATGACTTTGAGCAGGTCCACCTGAGCCAAAACTTGGTCTAGTGAATTTGTCTGAGCAGCCGTGTCCCGGGTCTCCTCCAGAGCCCATGAACCACACAGACCGCACTGCAGCAACAGCAGAGCCACAGCACCCCTCATTCTGGCCGATGTGTGTATCTTCTGTGTGTATCTTCTGAGTAATAATCATCCTCAAAAGACACAAGCCCTTTTATTTGTGCACAAACACGTCAACATGTGGAGATCCGTGAGAATTCAACACATGCTGTAGAGGGAACATTTCAAAATAACACCAAGGACTGTGAACATTGGCACAACTTAGTATTTACCTTCATGGAACAGGTGATTCTGTTTTCGGCCTCATCTTTGCCCATTAGTAAAAAGTTTGATTTGATTCTAAAAGGTCAAAAATGTCGTCTCATGGACAGCCGACAGCTCAGACCTGAATATGTTTATATACTGTAAATACATAAGTGTGCTTGTCTGAAATACAAGAGACACTTCTGATCAAATGTCTACACTAAGAACCTAATTCATACTTATTCTTCTTTTAGTAATTTGCATGGAAGTACAAACAGTTAAATAGTCAAGCTCTCTCTCACTCCGTCAGGTCTCATCGGACACAAACACTGAAACCTCAGAAGAATTACTCTTGCTCCACCAGGTGGTGCAATGTGGAAGTAAACTTGGATGACTATGCTACTGCTTGTACTTGGAGCAATACACTAAAACTTGAAGGAGATATACAGCATGAGCCAGGAAAGGGACCTCTTGTGGTGATAACTTGAAACAAAACTCTGTCGTGATCCATGAAATATGACTCTATGGATAAATAAAACCATGGCTAAATAATAAAACTTTATGTTAGAACACTTTTCAAAACAGAAGTTACAAAGTGCTTAACAACCAGGCAGCAAAAGGAACACAAAAAACAACACAGTAATAGTGAGGGAAAGTAAAAATCAAATTACATAACAAAGACAGAACAATAATGAAAAAAATTAAGTCCAGTGTAAATGTAAATACTGAGGCCACTGTAAATATGGAGAGATTGCAAAGGGTTGAAAGTAGTAGCTATATCCAGCATCCTGGAGGTAGCTCAAATATTGTATTGGGCCATCTTGTGGATTAGTGTTACTGAGCTGGATTTATAAACAGTAAGAGGATGTCAAACTGCTGCAGCATGTCCACTGTGGAGGAAACCCTGCACATGTAGGGCACCAAATTGTTGCAGTGTAAGATATGAGATATGCCTTCGATATTGCCTTAATTACATGAAACCACACACCATTTTAATCATCTATGTGTTATATAACAGCAAGTTTGCATTAATCTTCATTAGCAGTGCAGCTAGCAAATCAGACTATGAGTAAACAGAGTGTTTTAATCTATTCTTACCTTTATCTGAAGGCCTATTTGCATCTCCATAACATGATCTGAGGCTGACAGTGCAATGAGGAGGCATAATGAACATACTCAGGTCAAGACCTTTTTATAATATTATACTTCAGGTGGGACAACATTGTGTGACTGAAGCATTATGGTCGCATATTACATGTTATGCAGATTTTGTTTATCACTCATTATAATTTAGCTTAGAATATTTTTATTTATCAACACCAAATACTTTTTTATCAACACAAAATACTGATTGGGGGAAATGTAAAGCTCTGAAAAACAAAACAGGTTATAGCAACAGCTGATATTGACAACTCTCACTGTGCTCTATTTGGTGTTGATAAGAGCATGATAGCCGTAGTGCACTGCAAGATAATATTTGAATTGGGTAACACTTAACAGTCTCATTTGCCTATTTGTTGCATCTCTATGGAAACCCTAACCCTGACCTTAGCCTAACCCCAGTCCTAACCCCAATCCTAACCCCAAACCTAACCTGACTCCAACCCTACGATTAACCCTATCCCAGACACTGTGTATCTATAGACTGCCTTTCAAACTATTGTGAGTTATCACCTATAACCCAGTAGACTTTTCAGTGACACTATAGTCACTTGATAGTGAGTTGAGTATCAGCATTGGACTATCCAAATGTGTGACCCTGAATGGTAGTCTAGTTTACCAATCAGTTTCGACTACATATGTAAAAATCATGCAGTTCATAGAAAATATCCTTTTGATGCTAACAGGTGCAGAGGTGATCACACATATACTTGTATTGCATTTAGTTTGACATTGCACACACATAGAAAACATTCCTGAGCAACTTATTTATGTTTTTGTGAAATTAGGGTATGTACCATAATCTAAGATGAATATGTCTTGTCAGTTGTGTGTGTGTGTGTGTGTGTGTGTGTGTGTGTGTGTGTGTGTAAAGCCGGGAACACGGTGACAGGGGAGATCGGCGGAAGTGTTGATCCTGGCGGGAGCTGATATCAAAGTTCTATCCAAGTTGGCACAGGGCCAGGCAGAGTGATCTGTCTGTATGTCGGTGACACCGCTGTGCTTACCAACAGCACCAACAGGAGCTGCTTAACCTTCTAGTCCCCCCTCCAGCGGTGTCATCAACATCGTCACATTTTTAACCGGATTAAAGCAAGAGTGTCATGTTTATCCAAAGGCCAGATTCCAAAGCTTGTTCTTCTCTCAGTAGGTTGTGTGTGTGTGTGTGTGTGTGTGTGTGTGTGTGTGTGTGTGTGTGTAGGCTCGTATCAGAACTGGAGTGGGATACCTCCTGCAGGCTCTGCCCACGGCCTGAATGGACACATTACATTAGTGAGTGACCTCGCACCTTGTTACATTACCACTGCTGCACTGATACCACAGACTATCAGCTCTAGACGCTGTTAAATACTGTGTGCTTCAGTAGAAAACTGAGAAGTATATCAAAGAAAATATGACAACATTTTTAAAGAAATAATTAATGAAAATGGTAGATTCAACTTTAAAACATGTTTAGCTCATATTTGTGTATTTCTGTTCCCAGGACTTGTTGGAAGTAGCTCTAGAAAAAAGTGTCTGCTATATGCCAAAAAATGTCAATAAAAAGTAATGAAGGCAAAGGTTTCATGGTTTCAGAATGGAGGTTGTATCCATCCTGGAGATGCTGCTAAAGCATTCGATAAGAAAGAAATGAATATAATCTTAATAGTCATCTAGTTGTATTGAGTATTGCCATTTTGTTTCCCCACCCTAGAACACAGCATGATGTACTGGTTTTGTCTGAGTGTGTCTCTGTATATATGAGCGGTGAGGTGGTGGAGAAGAGGAGCAGGGAGGTGAAGCTCTTCTGTGGGATGAGCTCTGACAGTCATGATGAAGTACCTCCTTTCTGTCTTACCTGAGAAAAACCCCTTTGAAAACCCATCTTTTTAGCTGCAAACTATACCAGCATATTTTAAAATAATGAAAATAATAAAATAATAACAAACAACACCAAAAAGTACATTGGTTATTTGTGGAATGGTGTGTAAACTTTAACATCCATTTGAAGTGATAATTTCCAGCATGACTGTGGGCAATTGCATCAAGAAAATCTTTTTTTTTTTTTTTCTTATCATAAAATTCAGGCACTTTAATTTAGGTAAAGTGCAGCAAGTAGTGTATTCTGTAATCATACACTCAAAACCAGGCTCATTGATATCAGGGCTGGTATTCAGAAAATTAAAGATAGTTTAAATAGAAATATAAGTTTGTTTTATTTTCCTATTATTGTCAATCTTGATGCATGATTTTTATACAGATGAATTGCCCTAACCTTGTAACTGTATCTGCATTTTAAGATCTTTTGTTTCTTGTTACAGTCATAGGACCATATTCATCAGTCACTTAGCAGGCACACACACACACACACACACACACACACACACACACACAAAAGACATACAGCATGTTCGTTTATACTCTTTATTTCTTTGAATAAATTTGATCAAATGTAAAATCAAACATTTGAAGTAAGGATTTAACAGTTTCTGACTAGCAAACCTTAACACCATCAAAATAAGGGAACATTATTGATACTTACATATTGTATACAGGACATATCTTATTTGATATTTATCCAACAAACAAACAGACCCGAATTACAAAATTATTTTTTTAAAGTCTTTTACTCCCATCATTTCCTGGTTGTTTGAGCTGGTGCAAATGAAAGTATCTTAGGTGAAAGAGTAAGCAACATCCTGTATATCTATCAAATAACTGATAATGTATATTTGAAATAAAGCTTCACTTCAAATAGGTCTGCTGTACATGGGGATCAGTGTTTATCCTCTCCAATGGCAATAAGGTCATACCAACATTATAATGGAAGACTTTGGCTATTTACAAATCTCTGAGATGTTGTACTCTCATTTTTTTAGCGTACAATTTCTCTCAGACATGCTGTACATTACTTCAGATTATTAGCTATCCTACACCCGCCACAGGTCAAAGTGCTGTTCCATCAGATCACCACAAGGCAGAGCTCATACACCATAAAACAACACTGAGGTTATTTAACAACATTATTTAGAGGGACTCTGAAAACTACACATCTTCAGGGACCCAGGTGAAGCATATTTCTTAGGCAAGAGGGTGTATCATTATCGCACCTTTCCAACAGGTTGATACAAGGGCCTAATGTAAGCATCGATCCCACGTTTCATGGGTTTGTCTGTGAAGTTGTGTCGTTTCAAAACAGAGGTCTGTCTTTAAAAAGCCCAATTTGATAAGGGAAATACAAACACGGGCCAAACTCGCCGACAGAAAATGGCTACTAGACAGATTGGGTGAAACAATAGCACTATTTTGTAACAGTAAAGATCATCAGACCACATAGTTTTGGGGGAGAACAGTCACTGGGCAGTGTTTTAGCCTGAGCAGTCAAACACTAACAGAAGCGAACAGTCTGGGTATACAAGAAAACGCCTTTCATGAGTTAAAAAGATAAATGGCTATTTATGATAAACTGCGGTTCTTATTAACACCTATTTTACAGGGTGCAAGTCCAATTAATTTGAGTAGGACTAATTATATAGATGTTCCCAAAGACTTGTAACACATTCATATACATTAGATCAATACCTGAACTGACAAAGATGGTAGCAGGACCACTTGAGATTGGTGAGCTAATGGAATGATTGGAGAAGGAGGCGCTGTGGCACATACAGAGGCTACATATGGGTAGAAATGTACCTATACACTGAATCTATACACACTGTACACTGTCTGGGATACAATTGGCTGTACATGAACAACACTAGATAGCTAGTTAACTCTCTCTCTCTCTCTCTCTCACTCTCTCTCTCTCTCTCTCTCTCTCTCTCTCTCTCTCAATAGTGACTCTATCAGTAATCAAAAATAAAGTTGAGATAGCTTGCCCAATGTGTGATCACATTCCCTGCCCCGGTATATTAATGTTTTCCCACAACGATAAAACTTGTGGGACATGACGTGATGGAAAGAACAGTCAGTTGATTACTCTCATAGTGTCTGCAAGCTGAGGAGGGAAACTACCTCGCTAAAGACAGGGACAACACCACACTCCCACTGGTTCATCAAAGTGCTGCTGCTCAGAACACGCACACACACACACACATGTGACTGTAAAATGCACATACTCACTCAGGCCCAGACACACACGCATACACAGTCCTCCTACACACACATATAGATACACACTGTTCCTGAGTATGAACTATAAAATATTTATTTTGGCTCTACTACTAAAAAAAAATGAAAATGTACACGTTATACACTAACAGAAAGAGAGACAAAGCTGTTTTTAATCAAACAGTACTACTCTGATATAACAGGTATGGACTTAGGTAAGGCATACCATCGTTGAGGAAATCAGGTTTTAATGGTAAAACCCTAAAAACCATGTGCTGCTGTATACTAGTTCAATCTAAGGCCATGTTTTTTGTATGGTAATCAATAGGGTGGGAGGGTACCATTTTTCAATCAGTTCAGAGTAAATGTTAAGCCATGTTTTTATCAGTAATCTTATGGTGTGCTTGAATTTAAGCTAGGCAATTATGACTTTATGGAATTTTGGTGATAAAATATTGCAGGATGAGGTTTGAGTACGTACATAGTCCAGCAAAACAACTCATCCAGAGCTACTGGACTGCAGTACCTTGAGGTTTCCTTATTAGTATAGATTTTAAATGTTGTTCATAGCATTCAGGGCCAAAAAAAA
Source organism: Centroberyx gerrardi (assembly GCF_048128805.1). Classification (NCBI taxonomy): domain Eukaryota; kingdom Metazoa; phylum Chordata; class Actinopteri; order Beryciformes; family Berycidae; genus Centroberyx; species Centroberyx gerrardi. Next base: position 15,234,713 of record NC_136008.1, read on the forward strand.
AAGGTGTAATCTGGTGGCACATGCTGTCCTTGGGTGGAATTCCTCTCCACCATTATTATGAGACTTTCCAAATACACTTTCAAGATAAAGTAGAGGAACTTCATCAAAGCAATGCACCTGCAACTGCTGTGACCCAGATATTGCAAAAGCATCGGTATCAAATTCTCAGCATATATTCTTTATTGGTGTAACAAACGGCACATGCATAACTTTGTGAGTCAATATTGAGGACAAATATCATGGTTAGGTACATTCAGGCCTGTTCAGCCTTGGCATTTGCTGGCTGTAGTGAAGACTGAGCTCACAGCTACCAGCCACACACCTGACTCCTGTGCTCACTCTGACAGCCCCGGTAACACCACAGCCACACAGAAAAACACACACAGACCAACACACACGCAGACACATACACACACACAAGTGGCGCAGGGCCACAATGAGCATACAATGATCTAAACATCTGTAATGGTATGTAAATGAGAAAAGAGTAATAAAAAGAAAACGTCAACTTAGCATGAGATGCACAAGGCAGCAGAGATCATAGCCATGGTGATCAGTGGCAAGCGAGTGTTGCCATGGAAATAACCGAAGTGGTGTCTCTGTCAGTACACACCAAATAAACAGCGAGACAAACAGGATGCAGGTCAGAATTTGGTTACCCAGTTTATGTGCTGACATGAGGGTCTGTGCTTGTTCATGTGATAAGCGGCATGGTTGACTGGTCTGTATCCAACAGGGTTAAGCCACAAGACAAAGGAGATCCAGCTTATAAAAGGTGTCACACAAGTCAAATGTCTCTCGAACATCTGATTGCCATTCATACTACAACATTCACGCCGCATTCATGTTCGCTTTCAGCATTGATTGCACTGATCTCGGGTCTGATACCACATATGAAGGTGCTCTACTGTACTGCACTGTAGATATCAGGCCTATATGGAACGAAAACATGTAAATACTGTGTAAACTCAGCCTATATTACAGTAGTCTGGATAGAGAGAAAATAGAGGGGATAAACAAAGACACAAACCAAACCACAGGTAATTTAAATTCTTTATAGTCCTCTCAACAGTCTACTCTTTTGTTCAAGCACCTTTCGCTCCCAGTACTAGAGTGGCCCTCTATGCTGATTTTAACCTCCTGAGGGATGAAGGAGGGTTTGGGCAGAGTCAGAGGAGGCTCCTCCTCAGCCCTCTCAGTCTGGTCTCTCTCTGGGGCTGACCAGCGTCTCTTACGGCCTGTGGGTCTATCTGGATCACCAGACTGTGTGTTGGAGGGAGGGGGCATGTCCGTTCTCCCTGGTTCCTGTCTCATATCTCCACTCCCAGAGACGGCCCTCGCTCCTGCTCCATAGACCGCCTCGCCTAGTCCTGGTCCTGGTCCAGTTATCTGGTCCCTCTCCAGTCTGTCTGAACTGGATGCCTTCATCAGGAGGCCACTGTTGCTGCCCGCAGCATTTGGACTTGTACTGTTCCTTACAGTGGGCTCCGTGTTGTGATAGGAGTCAGAGTTGTGGCTGGTCTTCAGCTTGGCCCCCAGAGCCTGGCTGCTTGTCACTGAACCGTTCCTTAGGCCCCGCAGGGTCAGCGACACACACACGTCACCCACACACAGCTTAGCGCAGGACAGCTCGAATAGCTGGGTGGTCCGGTCTGGGCAGCAGGACGACCAGCCCTGGCCAAATACAAAGAAGGGATACTCCACCAGCACCTCCACACACACCTGGATAACAGCACATGTACAACAGACACAGTTAGCTTTCTACTCTTCTACATACAGACATCGCTGAAAATTCTGTTAAGCAGTAATTAACTTTAACATGTTTAACACTCATAATTTAATTTAACCATCATATTGGATACCTTACCTGGGCTTTGAGCTCTCCCACAGCAAACTGTATGACCACAGCATTAGGAGTCTGTCCGCTGTCAATCCGCTCAACAGTGCTGGAGTCAATCTTCAGCTCACTGCTTATCTCAGCACTTTGGATGAAGTCCTCTGTCTTCAGGTCCTCCACGCGCTTCAACTCGCCATCTGCCAGCTGGATGATGGAGCCTCGCATAAAGAATGGAGGGAGTGCCACAGGTGAGGAGGAAGAGGAGATAGGAGGGGAGGCTTGGATAGAGACAGGGGCAGGGGCAGGGACAGGAGTGGGGACAGGGGCAGGGGCGGGGGCGGGGGCGGCAGCAGGGGAGGGAGGTGCCACCACTGCAGGAGCCGGGATTGAGGGCAGGACAGGTAGAGCTGGAGCCTGTGCAATGGAAGGGGGCTGCTGATTTCCATCTGAGCCCAGCACCTCACACTTGGACAGGGCTGTGGCCAGGTAGGCGTGCGGCATGGCGGTGGATATATGAGGGGTAGTGGTGGCAGTGAGGGTGCTGACAGCACGACTAACCTCCATGTCTGCGCAGTTATTGGAACTACTAACTGGGATGAGGAGGGACTGGCCACTCGGGATGACCAGGTGCTGGGGCAGCGCGGCATGGTAGCTGACAGCATGCTGATGCCCCGCACTGGCAATATAGCCAATGATTGGTGGCTGTGTGGAGGAATAGAGGCTGGCAGGCAGCTCCTCGGGGGGAAGAGTGGTCTGGATGACTGTATGAGGGGCGGCGGACTTCAGCACCTCTGAAGAGGAGAGGGAGGTGAAGGAGGATGCTCTGGACACTGGTTTCCCCAGGCAGATGCCCCCTTTCTCCGTCTGGACCAAGGAGAGCTTGTTTGAGCCGGGTTCGTGTTCAGCTCCACTGTTGGGCTGGGCCACCAGCACCAAGGAGGTCTGGAGTCCTGAGGGGTTCTGGCCGTAGTCTGCAGGGAGGAGGATGTGTCGGGCCTCGTAGCTCTGGACCTGCTGATGGTTCACTGGCTGACTGGAGGCTTTAGGCTGTTTGACCATCTCCAGTTCCCCGTTCAGCATCCCCTTACTGTGCCCCTCTGGTTTCTTTCCAGCCAAACCATCTGCGTATTGAACAACCAGCTGGGAGGGAGCGAGGGTAAGTGTGTGGGGGAGGACAGCCGGGTGAGTGTGGAGCTGGAGGGGGAGGTGGGCGGCGGGTGAGGTGACGGTGCCGCCTCCGCTGACAGTCAGAGGTGTTCTGCTGTCCAGATGGATGTACTGGCTGGTGACTTGGGTAGAGTTGGGCAGCGACACAGGAGTCAGGTCTGTGGGAGAGAGGCCTATCTGAAACTGCTGCTCCCCTTTGGTGCTGGGAGAGATGAGGGCAGTGGTGTAACTGTCCAGCTGGGGGCGCTGTCCTGCTGTGGTGGAGTTGTTGTGGGTGGAGGTGGGATTGGCGGAGATGATGTGAGAGGAGATGTAGCCGGCGTAGGGCCCAGAGCTGATGAACTGGACGTTAGGTCCCAGCTGGGCGTACTGGATAGTCCCAGCCTGCTGGGGAAGGGCTGTGGGGTAAACTGTAGGAAGAGAGGTCAGGGGCACAGCAGACAGAGGAGTGGCCGAGGAATGGATAGAAGAGGAGGGAGAAGAAGAGGAAGAGGAGGAGACAGGAAACCTAGGGCTCTCTGTGTCCCTGGATTTGCAGCGTTCACTGGCCACACTAGCCAGCCAAGCCAGGTTCTCTGTGTGGGGGCTCTCAGTAGCCACTGCGGCTGGAGCTGCTGCTGTGGCTACTACCACCGGCCTCTGCTCCAGAGCCAGGATCTCGCGCTTCTTAGGAGGCAGGCATCCATTACTCCGCTCCTGGTTGGATTTCATGGTGTCAGTGTGGTTTACTAATCCCTGGTAGTACTTCTCTTATTCCACTCAGACTGTCTTTCTCTCTCTTCCACTCAGTGACTGTGTCCAGGGGCCAGCCTCCCTGTGGGCTGTGTGGCTCAGGCTCCCTCTGTGTTCACTGGTGGACAGCTCCAGGTCTCAGGCCAGAGAAGATGGAGTCACGTCGGCTCACTGAATGAGCTCCATGGACTTCATGAGGAATCATTTCTGACCGACCTACCTCCTCCACGTCAGCAGAAATCTGATGGCAGAGAGAAGCTCAAATCAGATACACAGATAATGAGAAATGACATTATACAAACATCAGTTCAAACTCATTATGCCAATTGCATGATAGCGTTGGTACAGTAAGCACAGCATGTTGTTGTGATATTTTTTGTTTTATGAACTCCACTCACAAAATACAGGGCTGCAAATGCAAACTAGCATACACTAAAATACTTCACTCTCATTTAAAATTTCCCCTGGTTTTATTTGTAAAGGTGTTGTTCTTTGTTTAGCCACTAGGTGGAACCTGGCATAACTAGCATGTCTGATATGTGCTTATCTAATGCTGCCCAGCACAACATGAAGCCCATTCTGTGTGCATGTTTCTCCAAGAACTGCTGGAGATCACCCTCAAGGATCAACATTGTCTAATCTGCCATACCTCAACAAGCCTCTTCATGAGTAATGATACACCATGTACAAAGGAAGGTGCACTACAGTGTTGTATGTGTCATCATTTACATAATGTGGAAAAGGCTCTTTCATGTTCAACACCAGGCTGGAGCTTCCTGTACTGCAGTGTTTGTGCGTGTGTGTGTGTGTGTGTGTGTGTGTGTGTGTGTGTATGTGTGTGTGTGTGTGTGCGGTTGTGTGCGTAAGTGTACGTGCATTGCTGCTGGCTGTTATCTTGCTCTGAGCTCTAGGGTAGAAAACAGGAGTGAAGTGAAGAGTCCATGGCACAAAGTAACAGCTTCTGAGGAGGCCATGCTTTTGTTTCTGTTCTAACGCTCCCAGACCTCGTGTTGTGTCAGTGGGGCTACAGTAAATATAACATCCACCCCCAGACAGGAACTCTGGGTCAGTGGGCACATCAGAAAATTGAAGTGAAAACAACATGTTCTGAAATTTAGTTATAGAACATACTGCAACAAATGTAAATGGACCTTTGCTGCCGTCATCGCAGTGTTTCAAAAATATTTTAACAATAGCTTTCCGTTGTTCTCCTTTTGAGTGGTGTTTCAAAGTTCAAGGGAATACAAAGTGGACAACAAACAGGGCTGCGGATGAGTAGGCCCTCTCAGAGTTTGGTTTAGTGAGAGGTGGCCTGAAGGCTAGGTTAAATGAGTACTGAAACAAGCTCTTTATTTCTAGCCAGCATTGGGGAGGTCACTGGAACTGTTGATGGAAATGACAGCATAGAAAGTGGGTTAGTGAGAGGTACCTAACTGTGTCAACAAGCCACAGGCAGCAGCTAGCCACTATCAATGTTTGACTGGGCTGGACCGACATACACTCCCACATAGACTCATGGACGTATGCACACTCCACATGCACATGTACACACATGCAAACACAGACTCATTATATACCTGACATGCATCCATACAAATTCAACATTGACATGCACCCTTTGCTGCCCCTAGATCTCTGTCTCATTTTTTTATTTTGTGTTTCTTTTCCAGCTGGACTGTTCTCTCCTGCAGGCTTATCTGAGGTTCAAAGAGTTGTTCATTAGCCAGAAGCACCACAGAGATGGAGTGCATGAGACACAAGCGTCCATCCATTCATTTTTCTCCCCCTACATTCCATTCAGAGGAGTCAGGCTATTTGACAGTGTGAAATTGTGTTTTCATATTACGGAGGAGGTTCAATACAGCAGGCAGCTACAGACATGTTACATAAAGACAAGGAGAAAACATGGAAGGCGACCTTGGTCAATCTCTATTTAGACCCATCTACCTCCAACACTGACTTTGACAAGGTCACTGCATTCAAGAGCAGAGCAAAAGCTGCAAAACCTCCATGCAATTTATCTGAACATACAGCCTGGTAGATCAACCAAATGTAACAAAGGAGAAGAGCAGCAGAGGTGGAGAGAAACACAGAAACAGAGAGAGAGCGAGAGAGAGAGAGAAAGAGAGAGGGGGGGAGAGGAGAGTGAGGGGGGAGGAGGGGGAGGAGAGAGGTAGAAAGGCAATGTAAGATCACAGATAGAAGAAGGAATAAAGGGAGTGAGAGGGGAGAGTGAGAGAAGAAAGGAGATTAGGAAGAGAAAGAGAGAAAGAGAGAGAATGGGGAATGGGGAATGGGGAGAAGAGAGAGTGCTGCTTCTCCTGACCCACATTGAGCAGCGCCTGCAGCATCAAGAGCGCCATAGCCCCCACCTCGCCGAGAGATCCCCGATCAGCAACACAGCCACTGCTACAGCCGGAGCTACACTGTACAGCATCGCCACGGCAACGCTCCATGGCAACAACCTCGCAACACCATGGCAACCCCCCGCCACGGCAACACCATGTCAACATTGTAATGACATCACGTAAGGAGCAACAACAACAACCTATCACGCCGCGGTTACAGTGGAGTCGGGAAACAAAGCCAGCGCGCTCCGATTTCCCACTGTCACAAACACACCGTCACTGTCAGCATGAATAACACACCTGCGTCTAACAACACGGCGTATGACGGATCGGACAGCACACGTCTCGTCAGTCCCCACACTGTCCAAAGACTACAGATACAGCAGCATGTCCTCAAGGAAGGTCTCTTTCCTCACATGACCCGGAGACAGCGCTCTCTACAGATGGTCACAATGGGTAAAGAGCACAGAGCACCAGTCACACACACACACACACACACTCTCACACACAGCTCACCAGCCAAAAGCCTCTCCAGATTTTCCACCGCCAGCCTATTATTAGAACGCTGAAACCAACAAACATACGGCCTATGTGATACCACGGAGAACAAAGGAGCGCTTTCAAGACACGGCTGTCACACCGAGCCAGACAGCATGGGAGGCCCTTAGTCAGTGTCCTGGCCCAGGACTGTCACCTCTTAGACATGTATGGAGGGATGACAGCAGAGAGGAGACAGGCCGCTCTCTGTTCCGCTCATCACACTGGTGCTTTTCAGCTAGCGCGCCGCTCAGACAGAATGATAGAGCGACCTCGCCATGTGATCCTCTTTCATACTCCCACTCAAAAGCTGCACAAACCACACAGAAATAGGTGTGTGTAGTCATGTAGTGTAGTGTGTGTGTGTGTGTGTGTGTGTGTGTGTGTGTGTCTGCGTGTGCCGTTTGTGTGCACGCAGAAGTTCAGTTGAGATGTTTTCATTCAGCATCCTCTCGGTGGTCTCCAGGTGAGAGGACCCCCTGCAGAGTAGCATCTCCTCTCTAACCCATCAGCCGCTAGCTCCCCCAGTCCCCCGGCTGAGCCCTAAGTCTTCTCTCATGCTCCCAGACCCACTATTAACTCCTCACATTGATCCACCGCTTCACAGCAATAACATTTCTCTACAGCAGGGCCAGCCGGGGAAGCGATAGCAAGAGAAGAAAATGATTTAGTGACAGGTCTAGCGACAGTGTCCTGAGATTATGCTTCTATATGCAAAGGATTCTCCTGTTCATAAAGCAAAAAGCAAACACAATAGATAAGACCCTTGCTGTGTCACCGTGAATTGCGACAGGGTGATGAACACATTGTCAATACTGCTCTACCTCATATTCCACCTACTACACCAGTCATAGATACACAGCGAATACTCTGTACGGCAAAAGGCTATATATAGAAAACAAAAACATCATTATCAGGCTGGACTATCTGAGCTCCTGCATGAACCAGAAGGGGAGGTGCAGAGGGAGAGAACATGTGTGTGAATCTTTGAGTACAAGCAGGATCTCAACTCAACCCCTAACAAACCTACTTCCTAACCACAAGGCGGATCAATACAGTGTATAGCTTTCTCTAATGCCCAAAAGAGCCATTTTCCTGTCCCCTCTCTGTACAGCGGCGGTGCCTGTCCCTTTAAGAGGCGGACCGACCGTGCGGCAGACTAAAGCAGACAGTGAGAACAGGCAGTGGGATCAGGCTGTTTGTCTTCACAATGACTCCAGAGTTCTGCATCACTGCTCAACATACACCGATCAACACAATATACAAGCAGAGATACGTACACAGGCGTCCCTCCGAACAAGCACCTTTACAATCAAACAGGATTAATGCCTTTTAATCTCACTACTATGACTCTGGACAGATGCTGTGACTGTAGCCTCTAGGGGCTTTAGAATGACAGTGAGAGCGCATGAGTGGAGTAGCAGGGCAGAAAATACTACTATGCCACAAATCAAGAAGAAAAGAGACACCCCCCCTCTGGTTAGAGTGCTAAGAATAGCTCACCAGTATCTCCACAGCCACTGCTTGCAGAGCATGTCCAGGGATTCTTCCTGCCTCTGTGTGTGTGTGTGTGTGTGTGTGTGTGTGTGTGTGTGTGTGTGTGTGTGTTGGAGACGTGTTTCCTAGGACTCCTCTTCCTGAATCTCTCCTTTGTGCTGCTCTCTTCTCCGAGCCTCTGCTCTGCTCCAGCACTGCCTTCCTCTGGACTCCGGGTGGAGGCTACGCCGCCCCTGCCTCAACAATCTGCCCCTGCAACGGGCTGACGGTGAAGGAAGTTCCCCTCTGCTGAAGCTCACATCAAGTCCTGCGTGCAAGGCTGCTCCAACGTGTGTTATGCAAGGCCACCAGACCGCCAGCTCCCTCTCTGCCTGGCTGCCTCCCTCTCTCTCCGTCTCTCCCTCTCTCTCTTTCTCTCTCTCTCTCTCTCTCTCTCTCTCTCTCTCTCTCTCTCTCCCTCCCTCCTCTTTCTTTCTCTCTCAGTACTCCACTGACACGGCTCCTCCCCCAGCCAGCCTCATCAGCCGCATCAGGTATTCATTCAAAAAAACACACTCCACTTGGCTCAGCGCCCAGACTACGCTCACACAGAGAGGGAAGGAGGGGGAGGGAGTAACAGACGGAGGGTGAGGGAGAGAGAGAGAGAGAGAGCCGGAGATTCAGAGAGGGTTTGCACAGACAGACATATGAATGTGAATAACTGTGGGTTATTCACGTTCTTATTGGCAGATACACACAGAGGCACAGACACTGACACATACGCATAGACACAGATGCATACACACGCACATGCACACACGCACAAACCGGCAGAGGATTAAATTGTTCAGCGTGTTAGCACGTCAAAGCTGTTTTAATGCACTGCTTCATTCTTGTTCATTTTCATATGCGTTTTCCCCGTAGAGACAAATCTCTCTCTAATCTGCCCCGTGAGCTGACCTACAATCACAGAGTCTCAGCCTCTATTCAGTCGGAAAGTGCCTCTGAGTAACCTGCCCCTGCTGCTGCACAGCCCTCCCCGCCCGCCCCGTCGCACCCCCCCCCAGGGCTCCCCAGGCCTCCCCCATCTCCACCCCTGGGATATTTCACTATGCGCAGGCCAGGCAGGCAGGGCTGATAAACACCCCCGCCCAGCCGCTTGGCACTGGGGCCCTCCTCACCCTAGGCCTCCTCCTTATCCTGCTCAGCACACAGCAGAAAGAGCGAGGCTGCAGACAGGCACTTCACGACCAGGCCAGCTAGCTATCTGCTGCTCTCCAGGCAGGACAAGCAGGGCTTCCCCCCCACCTAGACTGCAGACTGGGGAAAACACAGGGAACACAATAAAGTACACAAGGCTGCCACAACAACGAGCCTATAGTGAATAGTATTACATCAACAAAGGCTCTGGGATAGGGGGTTCCCGTACTTTTTCTTGTTATTTTGCTTGGGACCGACCAACTGACCGACTGTAATTTCATGCAATAGAGACTAAATTGCACATGGAAAAGTTGTAATTAATTGGTTATTCCTTGGATCATCACGAATCAATCAAAACCACCTTAATAAAGTATTACTTGCAGGGTTTTTTCCCCTTCATCCCACACCCCTGCTGGCTCCCTGCCGGGCCCCACCAGTGTGCCATAGTTTGAAAACCACTGCTGTAGGACACAGTGTACTTGTTTTGTACAAACATAAAGGCAGGTCATGTTAAGAACATACCTGTGCACACTTAGGCTCACACTTCCTGACTTTCTGCATAGTCAATATTTGTTGTAATATGCAAGGAGCTGGAATGCAGAGACACAAATGTAGCGCAGAGCACACGTATGACCTACACACCACACACACACACACACAAAGAGAATCACCGAAGTGAAAAGATGTGTTTTCCCCAGCTGTGGAACCTGAGAAAACCATTAGCTGTGTGTCTTACTTTTCGAGGGGCTATAGCCTCACCTTCCTACTGTGACTCATATCTCTTGTGAGGAGCTGCTAAGGCAATGTACACCTCGGGAACTACACAATCCCCACAGCAAGGTAATGGAAGGAACATGACAGAACTCCATCCTGAACCATAAGGGCGGCTACAAGAGATCGGACTTTCCTGGCCTTGAACTGGCTCACTTTAATCGAAAGTCAGAATTAATGTCAGCAAAGTACGCTGGAATAAGCTTTCCTGTGAGAATTTACAAATCCAGCCATGAGTACTATAGATCAAGCACACAAAGATTGCATGAAGACAGAACAGTCCAATTTGTCTTGCTGTTCGTAGCTCGATCAAAGCAAAGAGACGTGCATTTCGGCGCTAGGATAGTCTTCAAAAAGGATCAGGATTATTTCATTTGTCGATGCTGACAATTCTGCATGTCTGTTGGATAGCGATCATTGTAGTACAACCTGAAAGGGGGGTTTTGCCGGCCTAGTTGCACATGTGTTCCCTCATTCTGAGCACGCACACAACTGTACACTACAAGCCTTACATTCCTCAGTGTGGTGCACATAATGAGAGGGAATGCTCCGAACCACAACAAGAGTCATCTTACAATCTTTTTAGGACCGAAAGACTATTTAGACATTCTTTTCAAGGTGGTGAAAGCTAATGATTTACTGAGAAGCAGTAGTGTAGTAGTGGTAGAAGTAGTAGTAGTCATTGTAGTAATAGTAGTAGTTGTAGTAGTAGTAGTAGTAGTAGTTATTGTAGTAATAGCAGTAGTATTAAAATAGCAGAGTAGCTGCAGTCGTGTTTGCTTGTGTGTGTGTGTGTGTGTGTGTGTGTGTGTGTGTGTGTGTGTGTGTGTGTGTGTGTGTATTTGTTGTTCCTTTGCTTACATAGGCAAGCTCATACTACTATATTTATGACCAAGCCTAGAGATAGGTGATAGAAGTATCACACAAAACCAACTTTTCTCTATCTGTAGCCTTTCACTGTCCATCAGCATCTCAACAAATGAACAACACATTGCATAATGGTTGCGTACATGCAGACACAGTTGTCTCTACACACTGCCTCTTGAGTGCTCTCTCTTCTTCACACACTGATATAGCCATCAGCATAAAACACCATGAAAACACAAGAGAGTTCCAGTTGCTGCAGGTTATATAATGTGACCTTTGCTGCACTGTAAAACGCAAGTTCCAATTTAAGTTCTTCCAAGATTTTTTCACAACAACCTTACACAACTTGAATCTGAAGAGATGAATAATAGTACCTTGAAAATGCCCAGTTTCCAGCCAACAGTTATCCAAGCATCATCATCTGTCTTCCTATTCTGCATTCTCACTCTTACTGGGGCTAAGTGAGCCTTCTCTAATACAGCAGACATGTCCAGACATGTTTCACAGATCCACATGCACACAAGACAGGGCAGCATGTATGATGCAAACGCTCACACAGGGATGCCAGCTATTTCCCATGGTGTGCCATTGTTTGCATTAATCAAGACAGTTAATAAATTCACTTAGGTTTCCTTGAAATCTTCCTGTACATGCATCCTGTTTAAAAGGTTTAGGTCACTTGGAGCCTGACATCAGAACACAGTTGATGATATTTTCATACATTGGTCCTGTGAAGAATTACCCCAAAGCTTGGAGGAACATATGAAACAGATAAAGAGTGAGTGTGAGAACAAAGCTCAGTATGGGAGAGCTGCCAGTGGGAAATACTATGCATTAGTAATAAAGAGAATGGAAAGTGGAGTGTGGGTGGTGGGATTAAGAGGGCATCTGGTATCAGAGCGGGAGGTAAATAACCCTGGCTAGGTCCTGTCTGAGAGCAGACCAGTCTCTGCTGTGGCGCGCTCCAGTTTGGAAGGAACAACGTGCACACTCCACACTATGTGGGGAGAATGTGAAAGCGCTTGCTGCCATGGCAACAAGGCAGCTCCACAGTCTCCAGTCCCCATTAAGAAAGATGGGTGGCTCCGTGGCTCTGGCTCAATGGTGGTGTAGCATGACACACTGAAAGAGCCTATTGAGAGCCAGGGAATTCAGCAGTTAATGAAAAGAGCAAGGGCCAACAAATCCATCGGGCAGGTGACACTGACCTCAACTCTCTCAATTTGGGTGCATGCACTGCTGAGGGGTGGGTGAATGTTATATTCACTCAGTCTCACCATTTTGGTCAGCAGGCATTGAACACCTGGGGCTTAGAATCTGTGAGTATGTGAAGGACAGTAATTGTCATTGAATTGTAGTCCTAATCACAACAGAGCAATTGTCAGCTGCTGAGAGCTCAAAGTGACCTTGAACAGAGTCCTGGGATTAAATGACTAAGATGAACAGAATGAACCGAAATCTTCGGGTTGAAGCTCTGAAAATCGACAAACATTGTCCTGGTTCTTTTTAAAAGAGGTAATAGAAAACAGTGTGCCATTGATGTTAAGGTCATTATAAGGTCATGGTCCCTTGAATCATAAATTGCAGGGAATAGTTTTGGACAAAAGGCTCTGAAAAAAGTGTTGTGATGTAATCCAGTTCGCTCCGCTCGATGTTGATCGTATTTGTCATTTCACAACAGAAAGACAGTTAGAAAATGTTTTGTTATGTTTTTTTTTTTTAATTGATTTTCTCCTGAATTTTGTTATGGCTGCTTTTCCTACAAAACCTTGAGATTGCAATGTGATTCATAGTTGAAGCGGTGGCTGGTGGATGTGGGGGAGTGAATGAACAGCCATTTAATCAGTGATGTGATAGATCAAGATGGTATTACTATATCTTTTCTGGAGACATGCTGCTACAAACAACAAATATGGTATAACAAACACAATGGTAAAACAATTTTCTGGTTACTGCATGCTGCGATTATCATTTATGTTAGCAGGGATAATAGATTCCTCTCGGGGTGAGTCTCTACCAGAGTCAAGTCTTGTGCCTGCCAGCATGATACACAACATTTGTAACTGACTGAGGTTATTCAAAGGCACACTCCTCAGTTTGCCAAAGGATTGTGGTTTTACCATAGGAGACTTAAAAAATGACTTCTTCAATTCTATTACATGTAGATACTGTGTACATGCCGAGAGCCTGAACTTCAGCAGAATACGACAGATTTCATCCTGTGTCCAAATGGCAAGACTCTCCTCATTCAGCTGAAAATAGCAAGCCGCTGCTTACGCACATCATGTCCAAAACATCGTTTAGGCAACTGAAAGAATGGGTGGGAGTGATTTGAGGAGGAGGAGGAATACAGCCACTGAAGAAACTCTGCAGAGTTTGTTCTCTGTACATGAACCAGAAGAATCAGAGTGAGAATGAATAGTGTGAAAAAGTTGAGCTTGATGTGCAGGCAAGTAGCAAAGTTACTGTCGGTTGTTATTCAATAGTTTCCAAAACTGTTCAGAGGAGAGAAAGTGTCGTTGGTTGGTTTGGCAGGCAGGACAAGACAGACAAAAGAGCCAGGGAAACTTCCCTAATAACATAATTTGTTGTGTACAAGTAATCAACATGAGTACTTGCTGTTCCGTCAGACTGTCTCAGTATATTCTCAACCCCTGACTTGACTGTCCAAGTGAGGAACACAACAATCACACACACACAAACAAGTCCTCTGACCTCAGTGACCTCCCTGCTCCTCCCACCTACTGTACTGTAGTTTCAATACCTGATCCACACAACAGAGGGCAGTACTGCATGTGGGCATTTAAATCATGCTAGCTACTGTTCAGAGTTGGATGGAAAGAATGATCCAAACAGTCAGAGGTGCCACTATAAAGAAAAACATTTTCTAGGTCAGTGGTTCTCAACGTGGGGTCCAGGGACCACCAGGGGTCCCTGAGGGCATTCCAGGGGGTCCACAGTAAATTGATGAATTGTTAAACTTCACCATTATTTCATTTACAAGAAGTTAACATGCAGAAGAATGATTATTTTGATCATAGTTACACAGTTATCTCTCTAACTACAATACAGACAGTCATGGAATTCTGGACAAAATCATATCTAACAATAAAAATATTCTCAGATTTGGGCCCGAGAGACAAAATCTCATAAAATGGGGGTCTGTGGCTCTAATGTGGACTAAATTAGTGTCCTTGATATGAAAAAGGTTGAGAATCACTGTTCTAGGCAATGGGGTTACCCAGACCAACAACACCTACCTACTGTCTGTGTGACTAAATTTGTGCATTGATCATGAATAGGCCTCTTGTATATCACTATCATATGCAAGGTTTTGTGACAGACCCCTCTTTCATTCCCTTTATCTCTCCCGGTTTCTCCCCCCCCCCCCCCCCCCCCCTCTCTCTCTCTCTCCCCTTTTTTTCTCTCTCTTTGGAACATGAGGTGGCAGATATCTTTCCGATTTTTCCTTCTGTCCCATAAGAGATGCCATAGGGGATGAGGCCAGGCAACCAGGACAGGCATTTTTTTTCTGAATAGGTCTTCTTGAATGTGTTGTGGTGACTTTCTGGTCAATAACACAACGGTTGCCAGGCAGATCCATCCAGCAGCTCCTCGGTTCCAATCAGTGGTGAAGTGGAGTCGTGGTACAGCCTCACTTAGCATGAGGGAGATCGCAGTGACTAAGTCAAATGTGGACAAGCGGCTTTTCCAGACGATGCCATTAGCAGCACACATCCACATGCGTTGTAGCCCTCCCCGCTCTCTCCCCCACAATTTCTCATCATCCCACTTACATGCAGCAAGTCCGCATCAAACCTTTCCAAGAAAGACAGCACAGGCAGATTTTGCTTGCAATGACAAAAAAAGAAAAAAGCATCCATGGCAATCAGCCAACACAAGCACCGCACGGCCCTAAGCGGAAATCTACAGAATTGAATATAATACAAATGCCAAGAAACCTGATCTATGGTCATAGAAAATGCCCCCCCACTCCCCACCCGACCCTCCTCCCTGGTGCCACTACAGCACGCTGTCTGTCTTTCTTTTCTAGAGCTCGTCTTCCCCTCTTACTGCATATCTGACAGAGAATTTATGGCAGGGATTTATGACAGGAAAAAGAACTCCAGTACGGGCGACATACTATCCTGGAAAATGAGTTTATTCATAATTTATTGCCACTCTAAATCAAATGTTACGGTGCTGACAGGATGTCCACATCTAGTTGAACTGGCTAATAAATAAAAATAAGGCCACATCCAGAGCTGCAGTGAGCCGTGTCAATGGCTCAATTCAGTATTCAACACTCTCCTCGGATCAATTAACACGTCGGTGTGTGTGTGTGTGTGTGTGTGTGTGTGTGTGTGTGTAGGTATAGCTATAATTGTTAGTCGCAGAATTCCTCAAAAGCAAGTATAATAAAACGGCAAAAATTGTGTATGTGAATATGCATTCACACGTGATTGTGCATGTGTGTGTGTGTGTGTGTGTACGTGCGTGAGTAGGTGTTTGCCTGCCCTCATCCCCTATGGCATCCCTTATGGGAGAGCAGGAGCTCCTCTCTCACCCAGTCAACAGGTCTCCTCTTCATCAACAGCCCTCTTCACTCAGGCAGAACCCAGCCAGCCGGTAATTACTGACTCCACTTGAGAGGAATACCAACAGGCACAGACAGAAACATGCTGGGAACCACGACAGCACCGTGCAGCATTTCAGTCACAGGCAGCACCTTTAGGAAACCGTGAGTTCAAGACACCTGGAGCCTGCTCTTGTGAGTGTGACAAGCACCAGCTGCCATTTTGAAAGCTCTTATAATGAAGGACTAATGACATCAGGGTTATAAATTTTATCATCCACACGTGTTTTGCTCTAGCTGATCCCAGACTGTTTGCCTCGCCGCTCTTCCCCGTGGCTCCGCTCAGACACAGACACAGACACATGGCTGTCAGAGAAAGCTGTGAGCCCTCCATGGTGCCTGCAGATGACTCCCTAGTTAAAAGAGCCAGCAGGGTGGAAGGAACCCAGGCTGGACATTTCACCAGCTAGATACAGTATGGTCTCGCCATGTGGTGGCAAGGCATTTGATTTTTCAAACATGGCATTGAACCACAGAGAAAAAAAAAGAAATAGAGGGACATCTTCCTCCATATGATGTAAAGAAAACAATGGTAGAAAAATAGAATGTGTAATCACCTTTGAAGCACTGATGCACAGAATAACAGTCAGGAGTCACCGCAGGGTGCTGGACAACCAAGCATTTAATTATGAGACAGGTCAGTGTTTACACTTCAAAACAGCTCAGCACAGGTGCTCACCTTTCATTTCATTACTTCTGAGTTCATGTTCTTGGACTGGGTTGAAATAACATTGCACAATATAAGCCTTTTGGTGAATGCTTTTTATAAAAAACAATTACAATAGCTGGTTGTCGTGGGGATCAAACCCATAGCACTGGCAGTGTGAGTGCCAGGTTCAACCTATTGAGCTACACAGGACTCTTATTTATAGACACAACAAAGGGTGATACACCGTGATTCACATCAATGAATGATGTGGTTAATGTTACCTAATTACAGTTGGTTCATTTGCTAGCAGAGCTATGAACAGAATGAGAATACTTATGTGAAGTTTATTACAACAAGAGGTGGTGTGTCACAGCAAAGCCAGTCATAACTCATAGTAATGAGTGTTCCCTTGAGCTGTATGTTTCTAAAATCTCCCTCCCTCAGATTCCCATTGGGCAGGAGCCAGAGCATGTCAATACAAATATATCCTGCCTCCAACTGGAAATACACTCATCTGTTCTGGGCACTGGTGCCTTGACGATGGGTAGTTGAGTCTCAGTTTCTGCCCACACTTGTCTTGTCCTTGGTAAAGCCCTCCATGACGACGAGTTACATTATTCCATTGCCCACAGTAATGGTGCGGTGCGCGGCAGCAGCATGCGAGGGGGTCGCTCTGTAATCTGGGAGTACCATCTGTGGCTGTCAGCTGAAGCTGCCACTTAGTGGGCCTAACACAATCACCACGTTAACACTTGCCAACAATTGGAGCTTAAACAACCCCCTCCAAACATTAGATGTGACATGCCAAAAAAACTCACAGAACGGGGAAAATGTCTGCAAAGAGTTGATTCAAGCTTTCCTAGATCAACTCATTTTATAGGCAGACAATATAATTAGGATTATGTGATACTAAATGAGCATCACACACAGACTGATTTGTGTTCAATATATTGTGTGCAGGGAACAGTGGGCATAAGCTCTGCATCACCATGGCCAAAAAACGTAAGAGTCTCAGACGATAATGATACTTTTGAATTACAGTAAACCTATCATAGGTGTTAAATGAAAAATAGGTTTTATGTGTTTGAAAATCGGGTGTCACTGCAGTGATTCCCAGACTCCCGGCTTTTATTTGGTTTATATCCCTCCTCTGTGGAAATTGCTCCAATACATTCTTTAATTTGAGTTGATTTTCATAAGGCATCTATTGACTATGGGAGCAATAAGCATACACTAGGTGGAGCCAAACTCAATTACTTGAGGTCACCCTGCGTACCAATCTGCATCTAGAGCTGTTATGGATATTAAGGGGAGAATCACTCCAAGTAGTAAATACTTTCAAAAATCAATGTCACTGAGAATAAATATAACGAAGATGAATACATTTCATCAGATTTTAAAATTGTATTTATTTTTTTGAGATGCCAGTCAGGTTGCCATCTCAAGTCTCAATCAGTTGCAGCCTGAATGTAAATGCAGAAAAAGTCTTGTCCAGCTTGCAGAATGAAACGTGAGTCAAAGCAGAGGTTGTTGAAGAGTGAGGGGGGCAGATTTGGGATGGGGAGCAGGTGTGATAGGTGTCTGGAAGCAGAGAGGAGTGTCTTCAGCACCGATATGGTCTGTTGGAGGTTGATTGTGGAAGGAATTGGTGCAGTGATTCCCAGACTCCTGGCTTTTGTTTGGATTAAATCGCTTCTCTCTGGAAATGGCTCCAACTCTGATTTGAGTTGATTTTCTTTAGTGATGTAATGGCTGTAGGAGCAATGAATATGCACCAGGTGGAGCCAAACTCCTGTAATTAAGGATGTGGCCGCCCTGTCTACAAATCTGCATCTAGACCTGCCATTTTTACAACCTCAGCTGTTCATAACAGCATGTGAAGAATAACTGCAAACTAGAGATGAAGAGTACACTGAGTTTATTTCACATATGCTTTATTTAAGTGGAAGAACACCTGCACCATCTTGTCCCAAACAAATGTAAGTGGAATACCATTTCATTTAAGAATTCATATATTAATCTTATTGTGCTCCATTGCCAATGAAAAGTGTATGGTTTTATATCCAAATGAGCTTTTTATTCTACAAGTGCTGCAAGTTACCAAACAGGAATTATCCCACAAAATCATCCTATGAACTGTTGCAGTTGTCATTTCCATCTTTTCCATCTAGAAGTAGGAAATGTTTAACAACACAGACCTCATTTCACTGAATAATCGCTATACTTTATCATAGCACTTTTTTATGAAGTAAAACAGATTAGTCAAGAAATTTCGACAACATAAAAAAACAAGAAACAAAAGTCTCACTACCTTATAAGAGGCATAGTTATTCTGTATTAAAATCAAGATCAATCTCTCTCTCTCTGTGCCTCACTCTTTCACAGTATGTGGCTTTTCCCCTTTATTATTTTTTTTAAATATTAACGAAATGCGTTGGAACATTGTTACAATATAAACTGACAAATGCAGCCATAGTAATGTAAGGCAAATTTAATGGCACATCAATGAATTAATATAGTTTGAGTTCACGACATACAGTGGAGAATTAATTAGTATCAAAATATTTCAAAATATCATATCAGAAAAAACAGTGGCAAATACCTTACTCAAAAAGTATTAAATAGCAGACAGAAAAGACAAAGACATGTCATGCTAAAAGACAGACATGTCACACTTGTAGGTATTTAGTGGTGGTATCAGTTCATCTTATTAAATGTGAAAAATCACAATAAAATATTTACTTTTTTTTTATTTACTCTTCATTCAAACATGCAGTCAAGAGTAATGGAAGAGCAATTGTGTCAAGCTTTAAATACAGATTCAATACATTAGAATGTGCCCTTTAACCACAGTATTTCAGTAGCTGAAAGCAACAGAGCACGACCTGCCACTCCCACAGCGACAGAGGTCAGTGACTCCAAACCAAAAGTCTGAGCCTAAGACGCTCAAAATGACTCTTTCATATAAGGCCATACAGTAGGTATAATATCTAATGACTGTGTGGTTAGTACCTAAACTACTGAGGGATACAAGACATTCACTCTTAATCTGGAAGAGTATTTGAGAAGAGGCAAATCTTGTGTTGATTTCATGAAAGACAACAGACTGATGAAAAGCTGGCATTGCCATCACTCTTCCTCTCTTAAGAAGAAACACCAATTTGGCACAGGAACAGAAGCTTTGGGGAACAGAGCTATACAGTGATGTATGTTAAACTCTCTGAAGCCATCTTAATGTTCCTGCTCAGAGTGATTTCTTGTTCTCTTGATACTTAGGAAGGACTATGCCCGAGTCCTGCAGGACCATGAGCAACACGTCCACATATAAATAAAACAGCACGCAGTGCCTGCTTGGCCTTAGTGTAAGACTCTCTAAATGGTCATCTGGCCCCGGTGCGCTTGACAACAATAGTGCCCGCCACCATGTCATACACAGTCCTGTTGTGCTGGAAAAACAGCAGTGTGATGAAAGCCGGGAAGAAGAAGGCAATGGAAAAGTTCTTGTTCAAGGCTCGGACAGTTGATCTGTAGAGGGAGACAGAAACAGCAGCTGCGTCACAAAGAGGCAAGACTAGCGGACAGTAAAACCATGCTGGGTTGCATTCTTTATATTTACAAATGTGGAAAGATGACCTATGAAATGAAGTACTCACGCAGAGAGAGAGACATTAGTTGCCGGCACTACAAGTACTCTGTTAGGCTGAACCAGGACCGATGAGTCACATGTAACGACTCTGAGTCCGATGAGAAACTTCCCTGGAGTGGCTCCTCCCGCTCCCCAAATACACACAATCTATATGGAGGGAGGCACAGGACAGGAAAACAAGGAGTTATCAGTTAACTGCCTGGGAACGTTTCCAGAACTCACAAAGAGAAGCAATTGCAGATTAAGGTTCAGACCACACTTAACTCTCACTTTACTTGCACTACTTATCTGAATCTGGAAAACCAAGCATGCTGCATAATCACGAGATCTCACCTCATAAAAACACACCAGTATCCGGTAAACAAGGGCAACAAGCATCATTTTCTGTAGCTCCTCCATCGATGTGTCCTCGTCTATTTCCTCCACGATGAAATGCATGGCAAACTTGGAAATGTCCCTGAAAAGCAAAAGGCAAAACATTTGGATGAGTTCATCAGATGTAGAGCTGGTTTTGTTCATGTAAATGCTTGAATAAGACACAGGCCTACTGCTACCACCACAAATACACTCACTTCATTCCACTCAGGTGCATAATACTGATGATTATGGTTGCCTTAATGAAAAACAATATGAAGAAATCCACCATTTCAGCTAGGAGTCTTTGGAGAGGTGAAGGAATATTGTACTCTCGACCTGGGGTGGGGTGCAGAAGGGGCAGAATTAGCCAGACCGATAACCGTTGTGGTGCCAAAACATTAGATATGAAGGGGATCATTTCTAACTGTACATGTGTACGGTGGGGTTTACCTGGCCTCTGTGCATTTCCGTTCTCCTGAGGCTGCTGTTGTGTGTGCGTGTGCCCGGCAGCGGGCACGGTGCCGCCGCCAGCAGCCTCACCTGCCTGGCTGCCCGCACCGGGGGCGACAGGTGGGTACGGCGACAGCGGCAGACCAAACGGGTTGTTGTACCAGTTCTGGGCGTCGAAACTGGCGAAATCGAGCGGTGCCGTCGACGTCCCGTTAGCAGACTGCGGTAAATAATACGGGTTAGACACAGCAGACACTGCAAGCCAGCTATGCCAGTTGACATACCCAGTGTAGTACTGCCACATCCACGCCTGCAGCTTTTCGCAGTATTCCGCGGTGATGCGTTTTTCACCGACATCCTTCTCTTCTTCTGTGGTGTCTGGACTGTCTGATGATCGGATAACGTTGTCCGTTAGTGGCGCGTCTTTACTACCAGCAGGCATATTTTCCCGATCGACTTCCATCATGTTTGTGTTTTCATCGTCAGCCATGTTTGCTGATGGCGTCACGTCACGTACGGCGTCACCCCGGATTGTTTCATTTGCGAGCAGAGAGAGCAAAGATAAGAAGTGTTTAAGAAAATCATATAACGTATGAACAAAATATGTCTTTTCTTATTGAATATTAAATGGTTGTTCGGTAAAGACAGGAAAATTCTCACAAAAACTCATTTATCAATTTGGAGACAAAACCCGACCCCCTTCATCATGATACATGGTGGTACAGGCCAAACCTTTCCTGCTATTTCAACAATCAACCACTAGGAGGAAGCATTGCCGCAAGATCGAGACTGCAGTGAGGCTGATGTTGGGGTCCTCAAGTTCACATTTTGTAATCATTCAAACGCAATTGTACATGTAAAGCCTTAAAAAACGTTTGTGAAATTTTTGTTTTCTAATGTTACTTGTGGACCTCTTTGACTGAATGAGACACCAGCTGCAACTACTTAGATCACTAACCTGTTTTTCCATAATGTTCCAAGTATTTTTGTACAGTATAGGCTATGTGCACTATGTTGTCCTTTGTTGACTCTAGAACAAAGCAGCTTTAAAGTACTTCTTAAACAGCAATGTCTAAGAACTTGCCAGCCCATGGTATGATTGTGCCTCAAAGGAGGGAGGGAGGGAGGGGGGGGGGTTAGGGTTGGGAGGACGAGGGGGGTAAAACCTTTTCAAAGGACTCCTGATTCTTAATGCCTGCACCCCACAAACTACCCCCAAGTAAGCTTAATCCTAAACAATAGGGTATTCAAGTATAACAATGAGTTCAGAAGAGGCATAAACCTCTAATATCGGTTACTGTATGTTTGTACATAACCTAATAGCCTTTTGAGAAGACTTTCAAATTTCATCATCAAGTATGAAAACCACCACAACTGTGCAGTTAATGCATTTGTGCAAGATTGCAAATATACTAGAAGAAAATGCATAGAGCTGTTTTCACATTTCAGTACGGTACGCACAATACCTAAAACTTATTTTTGTGAAATAGCTGCAGGTAAATAAATACATTCAGGCATTGGGGGTGTGTGAATGTGCATGTGCACGCGCCGTGGTCTTATATAATGTGGCACTCAAGAAAACGAACCAGCTTTTCATTAGTCAGAGCTCATTGTTGCCTGACCACCACCCGGGGTCACAATCATTCACTAAAGCCTGGAAATCTTTTGGAGAATTCGGGCCTCAACCTACTGCCCCAAAGAACCCTAATTAAAACAAATTATGTGCACTTGCTTGAACTCCAAGTCTGTGCATCCAAGACAAGAGGCCTGGCACAAATGAGAGGTCACTGCCCTAACCCCAAGCAGGGATTTGGCCTTCCCACCTCCCATTCACTCACATCTTTGTCATACGAGGCTACTCTCATACGGAACATGTTGCTTTCCTTTGTGTCGAACAAAAGGCTTTTGTAAACCCCCCTGTCTGTTTCCAATAGCTCGGAGATTATAAGCATGACTTTGAACTGCTCAGTGGCTGCAAGGATTGCCTGCTGTAATATGTAGTAAAAATGTTTGTTTATAACGCAATTACCACAGCTGATATTTGAAAATACTACCAGCTGGCAACTAGCCATGGTATACAAAATCATGTCACAGCTACTCTAATATGGCTATAAAGTAAATACTAATCCGGAGGTATTAGGGTTTTTTCTCGGTTCCATTCAGCGGTAGACTGCTGAGGATTTAGTGATCACATGTCTGGTGTGCTGAGGAGGACAGAAGGGGATGTCAGGTCAGCGTTCTCATTTGCTATAGACAGGAAAGGTCTTGTCAATTCCTAGTGACCTACGACCCGAGTGGACAGATTAGTCTGGCTTCCAATATTCGTTTTGGCAAGTCTAGACTGCTACATAAATGCATACAAACTCTGCATGTTGTCTTGCTTTAAAAGGAAGTTGAAAGCTAAGCTGAAGTTGAATAGTCATCCTCCAACAATAGTTGCCCCCGTCAGGTGCATTCACTACCAGCACTTTTAACACCCTCCTCCCCCAAAACTAAATGTGCAAAAAGAATAAATGACCTATTAAAAAGTTGACTAACAGTGGGGGGGATGACTGACATTACTATGAGTAAATGGCAAAAGCAAATACTAGCACCGTTCATAAACTCACAAGAATACGTATGCACACCAATGAAAAAAAACAATCTTTCCCTTGTGATTTCCCTTGTGTGTAGTCATTCACAATTACTCAGCAGACAAAGTGTGACAGAACATCTGACTTTATTGAAATGTTTGTCAGAGCATTTTGTGTTAGCGGTACTGAACAAATATCCAGGTTCAACAACTTTGATGATGGTGAACAGACAAACAGGAATTATGCCTCCTTCTCATAGGTCCTCACAGCAACAACGTCATCCATGACACATTTCTGCAGAGACAATGGTGAATGTTAAAAGTGTATTCTGGATCAGTGCATGCTTATTTGATCTCATTCTATAGAGAAATATGATGAAAATCACTTAATCATGTTTAAGATGCACCAAAGTCAACTCCATTTAGGTTACTTAGGAATGCATAATAAAATGTTAGATTTTACCATCAATACACACGCAATTGAAAACATTAAACGCAAAACTAAAGCTGCTAAACCACTGCAAGGATGAACAGGTGCTTGAGTTTGAGACTCACCGCTATCAGTTTCCCATCTTGAATCTCGCGCTCCAGTGTCGTGGTCTTTCCATCCCACGTCTGTTTTTGCACAAGCTTCCCATTCTCAACGGTAATGACGGTCTGAAAATGATGTTGGCTGTCAGAGGCACGTACATGCGATATGGACTGAGACACGTGTGGCTTTAAAAACAATAGAGAAAACCCACCTTGGTCTTCCTGTCATCTGCAGTCGTCTCGTCGAACTCCTCGTTCAGTTTGAACTGGATCTCTGTGGTTTTGAAAGTGCTCTGAGACTTCATGGACACCACACCAGCATCATCCACGCTGAACAGCAAGTTAGGCTTTGCCATGTTTCCCATTTGCCGAGTGGCGAAGCCCACACCTTCAACACAACGAGGGTAAATTAGGACACTTTGCTCTGGGTGCTTCCAGGTTATGTGATGCTGCATTTGATGGAACAAGTGTAACTCTTACCATTTAACAGCTAGCTCGAGTAAAACAGCTGGCCACGACAACTAGACTTGGGTTAGTAATTCAATTAGTATAAAACGTGTTCTCACCAATTGCCTTCATGTATTCATCGAAGTTGTCACTGGCAGTCATCTTCCAGGTCCCAACAAATTGCTCAACCATGGTGAAGCTGAAGTGCAACTCGCAACACAAGCCACAAGGTGTTTTAGGATTTCACGTTTCGGTGATAAAGCGCGAAAGGCGAACAGAGAAGGAAATTTTCATATTTGAAGCCTGGCCAAGCACGTGCTTTATTCATTCCTACCAATCAACAGCTGTCGCCCGAGTTTCCATGGAAATGGGGGATCAGGGGCGTGGTCTTAGATGAGATTTTGTTGGGTTTGGTAGGAATTAAATGTCTGGTGAACTTGGGCCTGCTCAGTTCCCTAATACTGTGTTTTACTCTACACTAGCTGTAAATGGGAAGCGGGGTTTGTGTAGGTCACAGTGTCATAATGTCACCTGATGTTTGTGGCCCAATACCATCTCTGCAGATAAATATATCAATAGACTGCAGAAAATAATGGTGAAAGCAGACATGGATAAGTGAAAGATTTTTTTTTGCTTTTACATGCTCATACCTTATGCCAGCTATCACCAAACAGCATCACTCCAGCCTTGAGTGAATGGAGATAAAGGTTTTAACCAAGAGATGGCGCCTGTGAACAACGAATGAACAAGTGGCTGCTTGTGGTTTCTATTCAACACAGTTTCAGCAAACTTTGCATAATAAATTTAATTTTTGAAATAGATTGGTACTCAATTGTTTAAAAAAAAAATATATATATAAAATAAGCTGCTATGCAAATGTTTATGCAGCCATAAAAATTGTATGGCTGTCCAGTGGGAGAAGGCAATCAGATACATCAGTGGATTTGTCTCTAAATGGTGGACTGTCATGTACTGCCACCCAGTGGTTTCAGTAACACACTACAAAGGGCCTTGTATGTGCCCTTTTTAAAAGAAAAACAACCCAAATGGTAAATGTGCCCAAAGGTATGTGTTTTAAAACTGCCTTTCAGAAAAACCAAAACCCAACAAAGAGAAATAAATGGATCTGGTTTCTGATATGTTCTCTTTTTAATGTTTAGAGAGCTAAGTCAGGTGCTCTCTCAGTCTGTGAGTCTGTGAACTGTACGTGGGGTCAAAGGGTACAGACTCCACTCGTATAATAGATTAGGTGTAGGTGTGTGTGTGTGGGGGGGGGGGGAGGGGGGGGGGGGTTAGCTGACTGCTACTGTGCAGTAGTGTCAGATTTAGTACGCTGAAAAAGTCAGTCAGAAGTTATTTGTGAGCAAAATGGTGCTTTATAGAGTCATTAGCAGAGCCACTTGAACCTCTAAATGGCTCCTCACTGCTTGTTGGTTATGAAACGGTTCCACATAGAACTAATGTGTATTTGCTATGATTTTGGTTCCTTAGTGATTATTAAATCTGGCAAACAAAAGCAAGTAGTATGGTATGATGGTGAAATTGCAAAAGTATCTGCAACAAGAACCAAGTTGGCCAGTGATGGCTCATTTTGTAAATGCTCTTAAACTCACACTGTTGATTCTCTGCCATACTGTAGCAGAGGAGTGATTTCAGTGAATAGGACAATCTCATTATGAGAGCATGTGATTTGTGTTGTGAAAGATTATCAAAAGGAATAAAGAATCATTTGGTTTTGAGACTTGCCGTGCAGCACCATGTGAGGATCATTCAAAAAAAAAAAAAAAAAACAGTTGAAATAGAAGTAGGAGAACTCTTTTGATTATGTAATGAGGAGATAAATCACGGAGCTGCTGACAGTGAATGGGAGACTGAGTGCTGGGACACTTCACAAGGCGATTTTACAGATTTGGGCAGATTTTGTGGTTCACAGTAACCCTGTTCACAGCACAATAAAAGAAAGCTCATACAGATGAAAAGCAAAAGCAAACATTTAATCAGTCTACTAAGTCAGTCTCCAGTTCATTGTCAGTTTGGCTCCTGGTTCTGGATGCCATTATAATTTTAAAGCCTTGGTCCTGTGGTTTCTAGCTTTATGGGGAGAGATGTTTATATTCACAAATATTAATTTAAGTGTAAGAGTGTAGGGATAACAAATGTGACATCTCTTTGAAGCTTTATTCAGCCTTTTATCACCATTTCTCTTCTTTCCACAGTGTATACCCACAGATGTGCGTTTGATGTATTATGCAACACTAGTTATCAATATGAAACCCAAGACTTCCTTTCCTCATGAAAGAAACTGGAATCAAGGTTAACGATTGCGTGCCACATACAAAGACCTTGATAAGACTGTATATCAAGTCACACTGCCGCTAATATTTAATTTCATTGTCCAAATGCATTAATCTTTCATTAACTTCGGTTACAGCCAATACGTGTGTGATACTCCAGGCGGTTGGGCTGCGGTATATCATGGCATGTTGTTTACCAATCTAATAAGCCGATTAGTTGTTGTTCTCTCACCCGGGGTTTTTCCGGGGACATACAGGTGCCATCAAGCAAGCGCAGGGCCCATCTAATGAACATGAACTCTCACTGGCAGCCACAGAGAAGGCCTTTCTTCCTGGTTTTCATCAACACTTCAGCCCCCATTGATGGGGGAACAGTGGCCAGGGACAAAAGCTGTATATACTGTACAAACACAGCTCCGAGCGGTAGCACACTGACTCATTCTTCGGTGTGTGTGAGAACGGAGGGGGACCCCTTTCAGCTCCTTTGTGTTGGTGTCTGTCAACAGTGTAGTTGGAGGCAGAGCCCATTGTGGCGGCCAGTGTTTCTTATTGACACAGAACCTCGCTCAGCTTGTTCCCAGGGTCCAACCTGAGGACTCATGAATAATTGAGAGAGGGTCCTCAGGGCCAGGGGGGAGTTTGCAAGTCTGACTGGGCTCGTTATAAACCTAAACTGCAGCTTGATATGCAAGCAGGTAAAGTTGCGGTCACAGCTGATCATGTTGACAGTGAACTTTGCTGCAACCCTCTGCAGGCACACAGCCATGCAAGTGATCTGACACTCAGAAGATAAATAGGTAATACGATGAGAAATGATCTTGGGTTCACATTAACTGTTGCATTGGACATAGTGTGTGTGTCTGTGTGTGTGTGGCATCTGGCAGAGGTGTGGTGCAAGTATACCAAGATTATAAGACATTTGAAATGCATCTATTTCCTAATCAGTGAAGTCTTTGTTCCCTTCCTTTTCATAACTGTCATTGTATTCTCTCCTAACCTTTACCTGCCTCTTCTATACAGGGTAAGCCTTTGCCTGAGGTACAGGATAAGCCTCCGCCGCATAGTACTTTGAGATCACTGAATACCCTTCAGCGACGCCTTTCATATATTGTAGTTGAGGCATGTCCCTGTCAGGTACAGTTTACCTTTTGAACCCAAAGATGATTTAACCACTTCAGAGAGCTTCTTGCTGCTTGTCAGGTAGCTCAAAATATGTGTAAACTAATGCAATAGAGTCATGATTGACGTCTGAAACATTTTCTTTTATTAACATATTTTCTTCTCTCATGCCCTCAAATTTTAACATGAAAACATATCACTTCACAATGCCAAAATAAGCAAGCCTCGCAGTGAATACAGATTCCCAACACACATACATACACACAAAAAGCCCCCCAGCACACATCACCACATTTCACATTATAAAACGAAAAATGAAGATAAAATATGAATGAATGACATGAAGATAAAGCTTGGTGAGTGAAAGGAACTAGCAAGAGGTGTGTGTGTGTGTGTGTGTGTGTGTGTGTGTGTGTGTGTGTGTGTGTGTGTGCCACACCTGGGACACCAGCAGGGGGCGTCTCTTCAGGTCTGGCTCCCAGTAGGTCCCAACCATCTGCTGAGAGGCTCACACGACCTGTGAGACTTGCCCTCTCCTCTTTGCCTTTTTACACGGCTGCTGGATGAGGGGGGGGAACGAGAGGCCAGGGTGGGCGACGCCTGCTCTGTGTGGCCAGGATGAAGGCAGTGTGTGTGTGTGTGTGTGTGTGGGAGGAGGTCAGAGAGGTGGCCCATGCTTGTGTGCTGGGAGCTTTTTCATGCTTCCTGCTTTGATCTCCTCTCTCATCCCTTCATCCCACACGCTCCCTGCGCCTCAGGCTCCCGGTTCGCGGCACACCGATGGGGTGGCGGGTGGGGGGATTCGGAGGGGGTGCGGGGAGGGGGGGTGGGGGGGGGATGTCTGCTGCCTCTCACAGAGACACTGCTTGTTCTGTCAATACTGTGAGAGGTGCAGGGGGAGCTGCCCACGGGGCACAGGCACCCGGTGCAGAGTGCAGTAGGCGGAGGGTTCACCAGGAGCTAAAGTGCTGCGCAGTGTACAGTTCTCCGCTCCTCTTTCATGCTCTCTTAGATCCCCAACAGTGGGCTGGAATTCTTGTGTGAAAAACAACTGCCACAGCGCTTAGAGGGCGGCCTCCTGACCCCTTACAACATGGGAAAGTGCACCCCTCAGCTGGTAGTTACATAAAGCCTGCCAGAGTCATGAGAATCCCTGATAAATCACTCTGCTCGAGGCCTCTCATGTCCCGCTGCATCTCACACGGAATGATTACTTACAATGGGTCAATATCATGTGTCTGTTGCTGCTCAAGTTTTATATGCATTGTGTCAGTGTTCAAAGCGTTGCCATGTAATCAACGTGACCGGAGTGATAGTCCGGTCACGCGGGACAGTGTGATGGTCGTCATGTGAATATGCATGTCAAAAAGCATCCCTTTATCCCTGCGCTGTCTGCCCCCAGAGCCTGCTAATCCCCATATAACCCCTCACACACACACACACACACACACACACACACAGACACACACACACAAATACACATCCCTCCCCCCACACCCCTCCTGCCGAGTAGAGAGTGGGAAACACAGATGCGAAGGCACAGAGCAGAACCCCTAATTGAAGATTAATTGGAAGGGGGAGCACTTACCTTTATTTGGACATGTGGTAAGTGTTAGGCTATGACAAGCAACCCAACCATCTCAGCAGATGACTGCACTTAATATTTCATGACAAACAAATGTATGGGAGGGGTTTTCCAGGGCGTCCCTGGTGCAACTCTGCGGCCAAATAACACGGTGCGCTCCTCCCTTTGAAGACGATGACAGAGAAGGTTAATATCCAGGACAGCTCTCTGGCAAACTGGCCAGTGCTCCCTAACCTTTCCTGTCAACTCAAATCATCCTTAACTCACATGTAAGTATGACAATGGAGTGGACCAAGTAGCAATAGATGCATGTAACAAGTGTAATGTGTCATTTTCACTTGTGGCATTTTCATTTTCAACAAATGCCACAAACCTGCATAAAATTCAGGTCAACAATGCAAATACTCTGTTTTTGTACAACAGCAATATTACCACACAACCAAGGAAGCATTGCTATAATAACAAAGAACAAAACTGTAGTACTGACTAATGAAACACATCTAATATCAACAGATTATGTTGAAGTATATACAAATTGTATATTTCCAACCAGGGAATGATAAATAGATATGGATATACAATAAATATTAAAAAGGAAAAACAAAAAAATGAACCGAAAGCATGTGACAGAATGAGAGTGAAAACTACTAGACAGAGAGAAATAGAAATAACGACAGAATTAACAGTGGGACTGGGTGAGAATTTGATGGTGTGTTTTTTTGTGTGTGTGTGTGTGTGTGAGAGAGAGTGTGTGTGTATGTGAGAGAGAGAGAGAGAGAGAGAGAGAGCGAAAGAGAAAGAGAGAGAGAGAGAGAGACAGAGAGAGAGAGAGAGAGAGAGAGGGAAAGAGAGAGAGAAAGAGAGAGAGAGAGAGAGAGAGAGAGAGAGAAAGAAAGAGAGAGAGAGAGAGAGAGAGAGAAAGAGAGAGAGAAAGGGAGAGAGAGAGAGAGAGAGAGAGAGAAAGAGAGAGAGAGAGAGAGAGAGAGAGAGAGAGAATGAGTAAAGGGGCTGTGCTAACAGGCTTTCTGCAGATCACTGCAGTTTGACTGCAGTGGAGAGTAATGGGGCTGGCAGGGCGGAATCAATTACTGGCCACAACAGATTTTCCCACAGGTCGGAGCTTGGGAAAGCAGGACTTTACTGCAGCACAGACAGCTGGCACAGAGCATCCACTGGGAAAGGAGCCGGCTCGCAAAAAAGACAGCATTTTTGCGATAAACTTGTGACACACCATAAATTGGCTCTTTTCTGTTTCTCTATTCTGTCTAAAAATATTAGTGTTTGTAGCCACTGCTAGCTTCAGATTGTATGCCAAGCTTCATTTGGCAAATACAACATTCTCCACAAGCCCCCAGAAACTGGTCTAGATGTCTAGAAGAGGTAATGTAAAGGAGACACTTGTAATAATGATATCTGGCCTTCAGAGAGCTGTCTGCTCAAAAATATAGATACCCCCCGGCTCTGATCCCTTATCTCTTGTCTGACAGTGCAGACACAGCCTCTCAGCAGAAAGAAGTCATCATAATTCTCTACTTCAGACTAATAATTCACACAGCCAGTGCCCGTGAGGCTCCTACCTCTTGCGTGATCTTAACCACCAAGAGATACGTTTCAATTAGAGCCTTGTTTTTCCCCCACACTCCCATTGATATGCAAACAATGTTTTTCCTGGGGCAACACAATGTGTGGCCTTAAAAGCTGCTCGCTCCGCGGTCCTCATTTCTCTGTGCGGACATCACGTGCGGTCTCCTGTTGCGCTTATTTGGGAGCCAGTCTTGTGGTCTGCCTTCCCTCCATTGTGCTATTGCATAAGTTGACTGGTCATGGGGAGCACACTGGTGGACGCTACGAACAATACAGTTGTTAGCGGCTATTGTTAAGGAGTGTGCGCCATTGTGACAAACTGATGAAATCTATTTTATTTATTCAGGAGTGACTCAGGTCATCCAGATTTTCTTTTGAGGTTCAGCAATCAAAAGGGCATTGACTTCAAGTAATGCTTTCCATATCAGAAAAAGTATTGCTCAAAGTATTGCTTGAATCTTTTCTAGTTGCCGCTCACTGTGACTCTAAGTCTTGTAATTCCACCATGGCCAGAGGCACAGAAACATGGCTGAGATCCTGGTGTCAGTGTTATGACCTGAGGAGTTGTCCTCAAATAAAAATACAAAAAACAAAACTCCTGCTAAACAAAGAAACAAGGAAGTGAACATATCCTCCCTGGCTTTACCTATCCAAAAAGCACCAAAAGAATGGATGCCAACAAAGGCAGGAAAGTGAAGAATGAGAAGGCGGGCGTATTACGGTCAAACAGTGGGAATGGGTCTCAGGCTTGGTCTGGTCCCTGCCCAATATAGCGCCTGGGTGCTGACTGGAACCAGAGGGGACAGGCAGGAAGCTGTGGCCCATAGGATAACATTGTTGAATGGAAGCTGTCTGGGAGACGTTTCCCTCAGTCAGACCGGCTATTAAAGCCCAGCCTGGGTGGCACTGAAGACAAACTCAAGACAGTTTCTCTCTTTCTTACATAGTACGTCATACATTTCATACCCCTTTACATTTACTTCCACTCTGTTTGAATAAGACATGTGCAGCTGAAGATCTCATAACACATGCACACACACAGACACAAATGTACCCCCCTCCCTCAACACACACACACACACACTTCACTCCAGCAGTTGTTGAATGACAGGTATAAGATGTCAGGATGGTGTGCACACAGGATGCAGGCACGGCTGCGAGCGTCGCTGCTGCCGACAGCCCCAACGGTTGACATAGTAAATCAATCCTGATGGGGGAGGAGGGGCGGGGGGGGGGGGGGGGGGGAGCGGGAGAGGGGGGGGGTCCTGTGAGACTGAGCCGGCCTCTGTCAGACACACTCAGCCAGCCAGAGAGAGACTGTCGACGGGTGGGAGAACACTCGCCGGGAAGCGCTCACACGGAGATTGAGTTACCACGGAATTAGATCAGGGCTGTGGGAAACAGCACCTCCTAAACACACACACACACTCTCACTCACACACACATAAACACATGCAGACGCACCAGCACACACTCGGGCGCACTCTCGCACACACAGAGTCACCAAGGGAAACCTAAGGGAAGATTGAGGAAGGCAGCTGGGCACACGCCAGTTTCAAACAAATGCTTGCTTATACCTCTTAGCTTCCTGGCACTGGTTTGAGAGCAGTTTCTTCAAATCGGTGCTGAGTTGGGCCCGTGGTCAACAGGCAGTTTGGCATGCTCTTCAATTCATTAAATGTAAAGGTACTTCACCATCAAAATGCATAGAGAAGCATGACAATCATAGACAAATGAGCTCAAACCAAACAAGCTCAAACAGAAGAGGAAATATAACCTCATAAATCAAGTAAAATACCACCAAATAGCAGCACAATTCTGTCCTAACTAAGGCGTTCACATCCACCTCCACCAAAAATCAACTGATGTTGCGTGAGAATACGGAATGGAGGTGGTCAAAATGTTGTGATGCCACAGGAGATATGTGGGGGTTTTGTGGTATCTGAGAGGAAAAAAAAAATCACAATTATGTTTAATGAGCCAGAGGAATGTCAGCGCTAATGCGAAAGACCTTGACAGTTAGGTGTGAGGAGAGTGGTTTGTGTCTGCGTAATGGAGACCACATGAACCCGCCTGTCCCCACAGAGGCGGTGGCACTGTAGAACCCCATTATCTTAATAGCACCATAAACAATACTGAAGCGATCCAAAATATACTCAGGCTGTCAGTCAGGCAGCGAGTCAGGGAAAGGCCATGTATGGTTTAGTCTGGGCTAAAGGGCAAGGAGAGGGCTCACACCGGCCTGCCTCTGCACTCTGTCCCACCACAGGCTTTCTGCAGTGAGGAGCAACACAGACGCCTGCATGGAGGATACTGTCCAGGGAGGGAGCATGCAGGCTTTGGGTGTTTTTCAGCACTAGATTATTCACATGTTAAGGTCTATAAATCAGCCGCATGGGAGCAGAGTGTGGAAATGCATGAACTGGGTGAAAGCGGGCAGGACTTAGTGAAAGCGTGTGTTGCGGAGAGGGGAGGGGATCTATTCTGTGCAGATATATGTGCGGAGACTTACATGTATGCGTGTATATATGTGTGTCTGCGTGTCAGGGACGGTGTGAAGGTTCATCCACGCTGTATCAAGTGAATGACTGAAGCTTGCACATTGTATCTGTCATCACCCGAAAGCCCTCTGACATTCTGGGAACAGTGTGCGTTGGCCCGCAGTTGCTCCCCGGAATCAAGCTCTCATCCCCGCTTGTCTCGCTCCCAGCGCACCGAGTTAACAACTGACCTGATGGACAGAGCAGAGAAACAGCTGCTCCTCTACAAGGTACTGGAATGGGGGACAGCGGGGGGTCACGGTCCCGCTGATGGCCTTTCCAGACGTGTCATACACACGGAGTTAATGCAGGAATTAACCCGGTCTGCAGTCCCGTCGTTTCCCAGACTTCTCATCTGTGGCAGGGATGAAAAAACTGACATTTAAGACATGATAAAAAAAGTCGACGTATTTTGAGGTCACATACTCTGTAAAAATATTTGGCTTGTATTTGCATGAATGTATAGGCAAAAATATCTATCTGTCATGCCTCTCTCTCTCTCTCTCTCTGTGTGTGTGTGCATCTCTTTCTCCCTGATATTCCCCAGAAAAACCACCCAGGAGGGATTAGTTACACAGTAGAACACAAACATTGAAAGTTCCCGTGTTTTATATAGTTTGCCCTCTGACCCAAGCGTATTAGTGGGGTCAGAATGATCACACCTTCTGCAGACCACCCTTGCTCCCCTTCCATCATCCGATGAGCGAGGCGCAACTCTTTTTTTTTTTTGCGATAACTTATGGCTCAGTAGATTTGTGTGTTGATTTTAATGTAGCTCATAACCGAAGCATTCATCTGTGGTTACACGGACCTCGGGCCTCTCAAAACATTTCTTTTTCTCATTCCCACTCCACAGCAGAGTGTGGTTGGCTGTTATTACCCATAGTGGATGAATGATTCCCTGGGAAGGTCTCCCTGCGCCAGTCAGTTGACCTGTTTGCAGTGACTATGGAGGGTGGGGGGGGGTTTCCTAGGAGAGCCTGGCAACGCTGACTGACTAATGCTGGGCCTCCCGGCTGATCAATGCTGTTGTTGAGACACACAGCTGACAGCAGACAATGAACAACACACTCTGCTAATAGGCCATGTGTCCAGCACAACACTGAATAAGAGGGCTCCCGCTCTAATGGTCCCTGTTCCTCATGGACTGGGGACTCAACGGGGAAACTGGGGACCTGAGGCCAGGAGTCTACCGGTCAATCTGTGATGTCAGCCACAGCACAAAGGAGCTACTTCAACACACAAGGACACATTATGGATGTCAGTCGTCTTGTGATAGGAGTAAATGTTTTAAATACATAATTCTTCATAACTCATGAATCTAACATGTTTTGAATCACTTCACAGATACCTACATTAGAGCTTCACTCTTTGAGACATTAGGCATGTTCATTGATTTAAAAAAAACAAAAACATGTCACTCAAATGCCAGCTTGACTTTAATAGGCTTAGTCTTTTCAAGGACCGCCTACATCATTCCTCGGGCCCCGCCTCCCCTCTGCATGGTGTGAAAATAATAACAGGAGAAGCAGATCTGACGTTTAAACTGTTGCTCAGACCCGCCGCTGTCACTGCGCCTCTGGAGCTTACGCTGAAAGGACTATCTTGACCGTTCGTGCGCTGGGAAGCAAAATGAAACGAAGCCACAATTATAGTTCATCCGATAGCGACCTGGACGACAATGTTGAGGTGGAGAAAGATAGTGGAGACGAAAATGGGTAAGTTAAATATCCTACACATGTTAATTCTGTGTTAAATCTTGTTTTTAAATTATTTTTTTGTAATTCACTGGCAGCAATATTTCTTCTTTTTTTTCACTTGTTGGATTGTATTGTTGATTAACCAAACAGAAATATAGGCCTATGTGTAGTTTAAATAAAATATAATTCTCTCAGAATTTATGAAAACAAGAATTGTTTGTTTATCTTCATTCAGTCAACTTGATTCTCCTCACGACTCGATGTCACCCTCCACAACCACTCAAGTTCAAGCTAGGAAAC
The DNA here is from genome assembly GCF_048128805.1 of Centroberyx gerrardi. Lineage (NCBI taxonomy): Eukaryota > Metazoa > Chordata > Actinopteri > Beryciformes > Berycidae > Centroberyx > Centroberyx gerrardi. The sequence goes on from NC_136008.1 coordinate 15,270,058, forward strand.
GGCGCAGAGGGGTAAGTAAACCTATTATCTGTGGTGCGCAATTGCGCACGGATGTTTAGTACATCCTGCTGTTTTCATAGCACCTGTGACCTGAATAACGTCGCTTCTTTCCCCCATTTATAGATTATAGAGAAACGGCGACGTGACCGCATCAACAACAGCCTGTCAGAGCTGAGAAGATTGGTGCCAAGTGCTTTTGAGAAACAGGTATGTTTATTATGCTTCCAGTAATCATGCGTAATCGGCACTTTCTCGTCTGCCTAACTGCTACAATTTTGTTAGATGGTCGCCTGATTTGGAAAGTACTAATATGGAAAGTGACATTGTTCTATCCAATCTGTCTCTTCTCAGGGATCAGCTAAATTGGAAAAGGCAGAAATATTGCAGATGACTGTGGACCATCTGAAGATGCTTCATGCTTCTGGTGGCAAAGGTAACTGACTTATTCTTGTACTATAGCTGACATGTTCTAATTCATAATCACAGGATATGCTATACATTGCATTTTTTCCTAACTCTGACCCTGCTTCCTTCCCTGACAGGTTACTTTGAGGCTCACGCTCTGGCCAAGGATTACCGCAGCCTGGGCTTCAGGGAGTGTCTGGCAGAGACGGCTCGCTACCTGAGTATCATAGAAGGCCGGGACAGTGCAGACCCCCTCCGGGTGCGCTTGGTCTCCCACCTCAGCAACTACGCCTCTCAGAGGGAGGTGCACACTGGACTCGGACACTTAGCCTGGGGCTCTGCCTATGGGACTGCCCCCGCCCATCTAGCCCACCCCCTCCTCCTACAGCACCCTCAAGGCAGGACACCTGCATCCAGAAGCAGCAGTAGCCCACCCTCCTCCTCTTCCTCCTCCACGTCTTCCGCCTCCTCCACTGAGGCATCTGTGACATCCAGACTGAGTGTGATGCCCCCCGCGGAGTCCCTCAGGGTGCCTCCCAACGGCTCCCTGCCCCTCAGTCTGCCTGTGCCAACTTCCAAGCTCTCGCCGCCGCTCCTCTCATCCCTCTCCTCGCTTTCAGCCTTCCCCCTCTCCTTCGGTGCTTTCCCTCTGGTCTCCCCGACGGCCCTCAGCCCGGTGGGCCCCTCCTCCACCCTGTCAAAGCCTTACAGGCCTTGGGGCACAGAGATAGGAGCCTTCTGAAGCTCACAACTGGACTGAAGGCAACAGCTGAGCTGTGCCCAACCCCGCAGACTAGGCAGGACTACCTGGCTCATCTGTTTTTATAGCAATAAAAAAAAGAAAAATAGGGGAACAAAACAAACTGATTTTATTTTATTAAGTATAAAGAATGAGTGGGAGGGGTTGCTGAATTGCCTCCTTGTATGTCAGCACTCCTGTATCAAGCAAGGAATACTAAATCATTTTATGTTATTCATTAAAATTGATAACTTTTAAATGTAGCTAACATGCACTGTCTCCAGGCTGAGGAGTGATAAGATGTTTGGGCCATCAATAGATTTACTGTATACACCAAGTTAGAGATAATAAGGCATTTTGTAGACCAGTTTATGATACTGAAACTTCTACATTTGTAGAGCAGGGATGTCTGTATTTAACATAATGTAGTACTCATTAACTCGGTCTGCTAATTTAGTGGTATCAGAACTACATGGGAATTTTGGATATGCATCATATACTGTATGTGCCAACATTGAAAAACTAACTACTTGACAGTTGGACACTTGCATTCATTTATGTATTTGTAATATTTTTGTACCAATAAATTGAATTTAAAAGATATAAAATATGGATTTACACCAACATGTTTATTTCGACTTTTGGATTTTTTTGTTTGTTGTTCATAACATCTTATCTGATAAACCTTAGAAGCTGAGTGCATGACAGAGTATTTTCCCCGTTGTAATCCATTCAACATTCATGCTACACATTCCTGTACACACAGACCAGATTCTCTCCAAGTACAGATGATTGTATCTCCCCAAAGGAAGGAGCTATCTGCAGCTGCACTTTTGTAGCGATCCTTCAGCAGCTAATAATGAGCTAGCTTAATGACTCAGTTATTGACTGAAAGGCAATCCCTTTACTGTGTGCCAGGTAAGTAACCAAATCCGAGGGCATTGTTGCCCTCATGAATACCCAGGAAATCATTAAGAGGCAGAGGAAATCCTTTACAATGTTCCCCTGACCTCACTAGCATGGGTCGGTCTGAAACGGAGACAATAGTGTGAACAGGATGGGGAGATGGAGGAAAAGGGTAAGAAGTGGGCAGCACACAGACAGCTGGGCCAATAAATCACAGGTCAGCTCCAAGGTGTTGTTTTTGGCCTAATCTCTGTGACACAGATTTTCATAAATTGACTTACTGACTTAATTTTATTCATCCTCCTGTGGCTCATCAGGCTTCCATAAGAGGATCCCACTGTCAGTGATCTTGTGCCCTGTATGATTAAGCCTCATGGTCTTAATAACAAATTACATTTCTTGTCCCCCTTTATGACCTGAAATATCAATCAGTTTGAAGCCCAATATTTGTCCAATACATCTATATTTGACAACCTTCAAGAGCTGGTGTGTGATACAAACCCTCCTCCTTCTGTCTGGGTTGTTATTTCAATACCAGACCATAGAGCCTTCTTCCTCATGATAAAACATTAATACTCACATTATTCTGTCAGTTAGTATTAGTGAGATTAAGTTTCTTATTATTTGTATTTGCCACATTGTGAAGTTTTCGCCTCACTTTAGGAAGATGTAGGCTCCAGTTTAGCTTCTATGTGCCAAATAAATCTTTCACTGCCACCTACTGGAGAAACTTCACACTTTTTATTCTGCTTCTCCATGCCTGATGACTAACTCTAGGTTTATTTTCACATGTTTATTATATGTAGTCTGAACCCTTTAGGATCCCAAGAGATATATTGAATTATGCCAAAACATGAGAGGTTGATGTTCCAAATGAATTAGCATATACCATAGTATTTACATTACCACAGTAGATTGGAACAAGCCTGAATAAAAAACAAAATCAACTAGTGGAAGACCATACTTCTCAGAATGTGTAGGTAATTGGTTCTTTTATTTGGCAGTTTACATTTTTCCTCATCTTTTAGCACAGAAAAGTATTAGATGGTGCATGCCATGTTCACAGAACCCCAAACCTTTATTGAGCAAAGCTTTCACAGAGAAATATGGAAGATAAACACAGGCAGCAGAGGATGCAGGCAGATATCTGTGGTACTGTATATTAAAAAGAGACTAGTTCAGTGTGCTGAATGTAAAGCATCCTGCATCCATTCTCTATCTAACCCCCCCTAAAGAGAGAAGACGCTAGTGATGCCTCACCTTAAGTACGCATTCACACACACCCACACAGACATACTTTATGTTCACACTATCAATATCAAGGTGGGAGCAACAGCACATTCCACTGTCCAAGACACTATGTATGGTTCCAGTATGGTGTCATAACATTCAAGAGATTCATCTCCAAATACAGTGTACATAACAGAGCAATTGATTCAGCTAAAGATGGATTCATTAGGAAATGACATTGTCAGGGATAAGTAGGAATCTGCAAGTGTATAAACAGTTGCTCCCGATGGGCAAAGACATTCTTAATAACAATAAAGCACCTATCAAGTTCATTATCAAGCTCATTTCAGAGGAGGTGGACACTTTTGAATCTGTGGGTTTGGTATATTGTTAACATGAGTTCCAAGCGTGCGTGTCGAGAGTGAGTATGTTTGTGTGAGGAGATACAGATGGGATACGCTGATATCTCGAGGAGTCTGTAGTCTAGGTACACCAACCACCATTCTTCACAAAGACACAGAAACATCGTCATGACATCATCAGGAAACACCGCAAACGTCAGTCTAACAACCAACTCACAACACGGAAAGGCTTTCACAAGAAAATGATTGTAGAATCAAATTTCAAGAACCAAAACATTAATCGATAACAAAATGTTTTAAATTGTACAGTGCAGTACATGAGATTTGTATGCACTTCACCTGTCTACCATCAGATAGATAGATAGATAGATAGATGGATAGATGGATAGATGGATAGATAGATAGATCGATAGATAGATAGATAGATAGATAGATAGATAGATAAAAACAAAAGTATTTACAAAATAATAGCCATATTCTCATGTTTTCTCTAAAATCAAGAAATCCATTCAATTCTCAGAGGAGTGTTATCCATGTTTGTATCCACTGATAATACTGATAGAGGTGGTGAGCATAGTGGTGTGGGGTAGTGTGGTGTGATGGTGAGGTCCTCCGCCTCTCGGCCTCCAGGGTTGGGTGTCTGCTCTGGAGGGGGCGAGGGCGGGGCTAGGGAGGGGGCTGGATGGAGGGACGTAGATGGACCGTGGAAGTCAGGACTCGGTGTGGCTCATGCTGTCACCTCTTCCCTCAGCTCTTTGTTCCTGCGCACCCCGTCCGCATGTCTCTCCTGAAAACACCAGAACCGCCGGAGAGAGAAGAGAGTTTTAACAAAGCCACAGAATAAGCAGTTATCAGGACAACGCCTAATCTCTGACTGACACATCACAACTCTTACTTCAGAGGTGGACACTTTAATTCCGTTTTTTGACATTTTCGGAATTCTGCATTTCTCACCTTCTCTTGCAGACGCTCCATCATGGCCGCCATGTGGGCATCGCGGTTCTCCTTGATCTGGTCCATCTTCAGCTGGAGCTTCTCCTCGGCCATCTTGCTGAAGTTGCTGTTCTCTTCCATGGCCTTCAGCAGCACGTCCCTCTCATGCTCTCGCTTCTCTGCAAGGGCCCTCAGCACATGGGCCTCCTGGGACTGAAAACACAGATTCATTCAGGATGGGGTTTTTTTAACACCCAAAGCCATTTGCCACAGGTGAACTACTCACCCTCCTCCGATCCTCAGCAGCCTCCAGTTTCTTCTGGATGTCGTCCAGGGAGATATCCCTCTTAGGGGGCGAGGGCAGGCTGTGGGCTACATCTGATACTGGGGATAGAGGCTTAAGGATCACCTCAAAGGCCTGGCCAGAGGCTCGCTTGTTTATGGGCTTCACCTCCATGTCTGTAAATCAGACATGATAAAAAATTATTTTAAAAAAAACAACTCAAAAATAAAAGTTAAATAATGTATCAGTCTATTATTACTAATGCCTGTATTTAAACAGAAGATAAAGCTTCCATAGGGAGGAGTTTGTTCACTTGATCCAAAAGAAAAGCAAAGTAAGAGTTGATCCATACCTTCAAACTCACAGACTAGCTTGCGTGTCTCTGGGTAGAAGCAGGAGCAGATGAGGGAGAGAACAGACAGCTCCTTCATCTTCTCTTTGTATGCTGTGGAAATATAAACACACAATAGCTAGCATCCAGTAGTGTCCTTCTCAAAGCCACCCAGTAAAACAAAACTTGACAAATGATTCCCAATTAGTTCCCAGGTGAAGTTGACTAATCAGAAAACAAGACATTGCAAAGCTGCCACAAAAGATGAATGCATTGGGAATATTCCCAAATCAAGAGATTAAGAGTTAAAAAACACATTAACTCAATAACCCAATTCGCATCAGATGAGCATTTTGTTAATGATCTATTGAGTCTTTGAAATGTAAGTTCTATATTGCTTAATAATTTATTAGGCAAGAGTGATTGTGAAAACAGGACCATAAACTTCTTTAAAGGGAGGCATGAAACATGCCTTAATGGTACTTTAATGGATGTTGTTATAACAAAGACATTTGTCACTTTGTTGAGGTTCATTTCAATCAAGAAATTAGATTGCCTTGTCCGACTGCCCTAAGTCATCTGCATAATACGATCGAAGATCATGAGGGAAAACAGGCCTATGTTGCACTCCAGAGAAGTCATCCCATTTCCTGTTAAATTCTCAGTATCTGGACTCAACAAAAAGGATCACCTGTTTATCTGTCATATCTTTTCCCCGTTGTTGAGTGTTGCTGTCATAGCTGTCAAATCCAGTTGCAGTTTTGTTCATGATCTTGATTTTTTATTGTTTTGAGGTGAGACGTTTTTACAAGCTCCTTGGATCTTTTTTAATCTCACCTGCAAGGTCTTTCATTTTTTCCTCTGATCTTTGTGTTTTTGTCAGTGCCCAGCTGACTGGAGGAGAGAGGGAGCTCTCTGCTCAGAGAGGACTACAGATTGTCAGCACTGCTAAGCCTTCTGCTGCAAAGGCCAGTGTGTGAAGCGGCCCCTTGCTGCAGGGCTGGCCTGTCTCCCATGCTGCCATGCACCTGTCTGTTACTTCTCTGCCACCACACATGCCATAATGAAGCCTGGGATATCCACCATATTGTATTTTAGTGCAGTCAAATGAGGTGCTTATTTAAGACATCATTAATGTATTACATTTGTATACAAAAACTGAATAAACCCATGAAAACAAATAGCCTAAATGATTTCTTTGGCCTATATATGTCTATCAGAAGGAATGATTATGTATTGTATGCTATAATTTAGTTCTCATCTCACAATGCAACATTCACAGTGCTAATTGCTAATTGTTTCCGCTCGGTTATGATTGGGATCTGAGCCTTTTCACTTCATCTTTTCACTTCATCTTATTCCATTCAAATGTCAATGCTGTAATTTTTGCCAAATATATAGAGCTACATCTGCCACTAAACTGCGCCTGTGATGGAGCCTGGCACCCTTGGAGAATGGATGAGAAGAAATGAGGAAGCTGTAGACATTGGATGGAGGAACAACTCATAATAAATGAACCGATGAAGCAATGCTTTTTCAATCACGTTCAGGAGACCTGCACAGAAAACGTTTAATCCATCCGCCCATGTCGGCCTATACTTTAAGTAAAGCGGTGAGAGAGAAAAGTCAGAATGATAAAGCCCTATCAGGTCTGCTGTGGGCTAAATGGTTGGCAGCCCAGCGTCTTGGGTGGGGTCTTTCTGCATTATGCTGCATGTTGGGGCCGCCGCCGTATCATGAACCGCAGGTGCAGCGTTGTAAATAAAACAGACCAGGGCCAATCCATGTAATCATCAAATGTGACACAACGTGAGATCAAAGAAATGGTAAAATAACACAAAAACATAGGATGGGATAATGAAGCAGACATTTGGGTAGCCTAATGAGGAAGGATGGAAGGATGCTTGGCTATTAAGCAAAAAATTCCTGCTGTCATTACCAGCCTCTCCTGCCGAGACAATAGGCCTATAGCCGATAGAAACACATCAGAAGCAGATAGATCTTATTCGGAATAGTTTCCATTCAAGCCTTTCAGGAGAGAGAGCATTTCTCACTAGAGTCTTTATACCAGCACGTCCACCAGCCGGTAGGCTACACTGGGCCGACATGGGCTCTACAAAGACGATGCTGCTGCAGACACGCAGTCCATCCATCCATCCAAACATCCATCCATCCCTTACGATTTAACATGAATAATCTTAATATGCTTACCGGTTGCTGTTTTAGCCATGGCTGTTGTATTTCTCAGCAGAGGATGCTGCAGCTCTGGTCGGGTGGACGGTAATGCTGCTTAAGGCACTGAGTCAGCGAATAAGACCGGGCTGGGATCGGATGGGAGACGGGAGGTGGGCACGGGAGCGCGCAACCAGACCCTCCTCTGTCCTCTGACGCGCACCTTAAGCAGAACGATTTTCAGCATCCACCAATGATACTTAAAATATGCACTTACTGCACACTGAGACACAAGAAAGTAAAATAAAATAAAAAAAATCCTACAAAGTTTAGTAGGATAACATTTATAGCAAAACTATAAATATCGTGTTGCTACTATTGGTAAAAAAAAAATTACAATCCTGTAGGCCTTATCATACCATAAGAGATAAAGAACACCATAAGGTAACTATAAACTCATTGAGTAGCATACCACAGACACATTTTAAGTCCCTATAGGAACATTATAGGGCCATTTCAGGCCTGCGTGATTTTTTTCTTATCAAAAGGCAACATCACAGACTATGTGGTGTGGATTGTGACTATTGTCAAAACATGATGAGAAAGGGCAGTGGTTATGAATCCACCCAATTCCATCTGAGCATTTGTTGGGACAAATTATAGCTTACTCATTACTTACTCCTTACATAATGTGAAGGTGTGGAGCTTTAGAGCCATTAACATTCACTGTCTACAGTTTACCTTGCAACCTCTTGGATCTCAAAGCACATTTGTGGGAATTCAGGCTAGATGACTAATGCAGTGTTCAGCCCAGTCAAAAAAATCTTCAAACCATCACTGTATTCAAGTCCACAAACTGATATGATTCTAATCTAAGGAATGATGGTTGAGAGTCTCACACAAGTTTAGGGGAAGCACAATGAGGCAAGCATTTAGGCATTCATTTATTCCAGTATCAGCCAAATAGTCCAAAGAGGCCAATAGGCAATTATATATACTGTTATGCAAACGGTTGGATTTTGCTCTTGGGATCTCAAACAGACAAAATTTGTCTATAAAGTGTTTTTACAAAATTATCACAAGGTGCTTTACAGGGAAAACTACGGAGCCCCTAAAGTCCCGAAAGGTGATATTTTTTTATCTTGTGCACACAAGTTAATTATCTTGTGGGAACAAGTTATTATCTTGTGCGCACAAGAGAATTAACTTGTGCGCACAAGATTTTTTTAAAAAAAGGCACAAACAGCTCCATGAATAGCCTAATCATCAGAGCTGCAAGGTAGTCTTTCTCAGAAGAAAGTTTGAAAGTTTAAATCTCGTTGTATAGCCTAAGCATAGTTTTAATACTGATGTAAAAGTCAGTTAAAGGTGCAAAAAATGAAGAAGGTAAATGGGACTGTCCATAAGTCATCAATATTCATGGGTTTTGTGCAGTGAAAGCTGCTGCTGCTGCATAAGCTGCCCCTCTCTGGTGTCTTTTGGGGGAAAGTATGGCAATTTTCTATCTTGTATAAGCCTAACAGCTTAATGTTAGGATACCAAACTCTTGCTTTACACATATTTCAGGGTGCTTCTTATAGTGAAAAACAACTATATAGTGCACTTATGCTACTCTAATGAGTCTATAGACAAAACAAGCTTCAGACTGTTTGTTCTTGGATTTTAATAGTGATAAGACATCCATGGACAATTTTTCTGTCAAACTGAGAGGGACATGACATTGCAGAGTTTTGAGTTTCTGAATGACACATCTAGAAAAAAAATAGAATCGATTCTGAAAAGACAACTTAATATGCATCCATAATAATAAAAAAACAAAAAAAACACTTCAGAGATACAGTAGGATATAGGTTTATAGAAGTTTGCTTAAAGGTTTTACAAACTTGTGACAGACACAGCTAAAATGGGTGTATATTGATTTTGTCACAACACTGTTGTGTGCATAGATTTTACCAAAAGTCATGAAGTGGTTCAAGTTTTAGGATACGGTAAGTAACTTGACACAGTGTATAAAAAATAGAGGTAGCATTAAAGAAGAGGCATTTCAGTGAGCATAGACTTCTAAATTGATTATAATACATCTACAGTCCAATTAAATGGTGCTTAGGCAAATTAAGGAAAAGCATAATAGTGGAAGCACAGTGTCAGGAATGTCAGTATACAATAATGGTGAAATTTATGAGCTAAATGTGACTGTGACAGCATAAACAGCATGAAGTGCATAACTTTAAAACTCAATGATTATTCAAGTCACATCAATGGCCATTGTATAACAGGAAATAATTCATACAAAAACAATAATTTACAGCTGAATTATTACATTCCAAGATGTTTTCAGTGTTATATAAGTTCCCAGTGACGATCCCCAAAACAACATTCATGTTGTTGTAGTAACAGTTGCAACCTAGGTTCTGCCTGCGGCACTCAACTGCTTTTTAATGAAGTCGCCGACCAGTATCTGAGGGCGTTGCTGGTAGCTGCGAAGAACTTCATGAGAGCTGATCAGCTGATCTCCTTTCAACCGGTCCAGTAATGTCACACACACCACAGCCGCTTCACACAACAAGAAATGAAAGTTAGGGACTACTACTCCTACACTTATAGGTGTCAAGAAAAGAAATTGTGTGTTTTGAGGCTTTGAAACATTAGTAACAGTAAAAGCTGATGTTGTGTCTTGTTTTGTCTTACCTTGTAAACCGCTCAGCTTGCACATGGCAGCAAACACTGAGGACTCCATTTCGATGTTGCGGACTCCTGCTTCATAGGCTTTAGCCAGGTAGTCCTGCTTATCCTTCTCAGAGTAGGAGCAGAAAGCTCCATCCAAACGGGCTTGGCCTGTGTAAATGTTAGATAGATGACATGCATGGCAGATAGAGACAAGGCTGAAGGTATATATTACCACTAAATCACTTCAACTGTCAATATGTCAATGAACTATTTGATTAACACATCAGTGCAGCAGAGCTCATACCTTCATAGAAATCCATCGTACACATGGTGTTGGCTATGACCGTCTCAAACTGGTTCAGCTCCTTACTGCACTGTAACAGCTCCTCAGTCAGGCCTTGGTCCAGATCTGTACTGCGCACCACCGTCTGCCCCAGGATCACCTGCTCAAACTTGGGCAGGAAGGTGGCATCCACAGACTGCTTGGTGACGACAACAGTGCCAGGCTCAAGCCCTGGAAACCAAAAAAGAAAAAAAAAGAAGGGCAGAGGAGATACAAAGAGCCTCAAAAGCAGTGGACAGCGACACATTTTGATACTGTGACAGGTATGGGTATGGCATATTTCCACTGATGTCAAGGTCAGAGTAGGTCAGAATTATTTTCAATAACCATCTTCAGAAGAAAAAATACTGTCACTCTTCTCTTATTCAGGAAACCCCATTGGAGAAAGACTTTATCATCACCCAATGGCCACAGAACATAGAAAGGTGTCTTTCCTGTTGTTGCTATCAAATGTAAGAGTGACTGAGTTGAGCTCCCTCTTGTGGCATAACTCTATCCCAAGATTAGAATATATAGCCTTATGGACAGTCCCATGTACACAAGTGTAATCTAAGAAAGTCTCTCCTCCACACTAAGCCATCTGATGCTAAGGAGATGTGACCATGCAGGGAGTCCAAGGAGTCTACTAATTTATTCTTATCAGTAAGTTGATTCACTGGATCATGGGGATGCTAATATCCTAGGAGGTGCAGCCAGTATTTGTGGTTTTATCAGTCAACTGCAGTATAATCAATGTGTTGGCTGAAATTAGCCATATGTGTAACTGAGAAAATATTTCCAAATAACCTTAAGCTTACCTATTCCACCTGAAGTCCCAATGCGAAAAATTGTAACATCTGTGCAGTGTGCATGGTGAAGGAGCTTTATCAGCTCATGCAACATGATGGAAATGGATGGGATGCCCATCCCATGCTGGAAGACAAGCAAAGCCATGTCACAGTCAGTTTTCCACATCTAATTAGTTTCTCCACTGGAGGGAGACTCACATTGATTGTTGGTACTCTGGCTTCTCATTGGGACTTTTTTTATTCTATAGTATGACTTATGCTACATGTATAACAGTGAGTATTTATCAGTTTTCATTCAAAGGCAACAAAATGAATATTACCTTTCATAAGCTGCCATGTTATAATGGAGGTGTGGCATATACAGTTTAGTCTAGGTGGCCTATTTGTTTACAATATTCTTGTGATAGCATACAGTTATCTTGAGGCTTTTATTCTTGTGATAGCATACAGTTATCTTGAGATTTTTGCTCTTACGTACACTGACAGACAGCACCGGGCCAACTTTGTACATGGCATAGCGGTCCGTCCCAGCACAGATATTTGGGTACTCCGATTTGGGGTCTTCCAAACCCAGCTCAGCAGCAATGTACTCAATGAAAGACTTCATTCTCCAGGGACTGCCACCAACACACACAAACTGAGAGAAAGACACAAAAACATAACAAGTAAATGTTGAATTATAGATGACCACGAAGGTATCATTTTACCAAATTTAAAATTAAATTAAAATTATTACTTTGACATTGCCAAATATAGCTGGCAAGTCGTGAGTTGCGGTTCCTAGATTGAAGTGGTAGAGAACGTCATCTTTCAGTTTGTCCAGGTGTGGATTGTGCACATAAACAGGGCTTGAGGGGGGAAAAAATCCAGGTTTAATGGGCTTCCATAATAAAGCTAGAGATAACAGTTTCTATTACATTGCCTGAGTTCAAATGCTGAATGTAAAGGAGATATAAACTGAGCACTGACAATGTTACATTCAAATTCCATAATTATTGGAACTGTTTGATAAAAGAAAAATATTCTTATGTGGTAAATTGCTAACAATAATGTAAAGGTGTAATTACTTAGTTATAAAAAGTTTGTAACAATAAAAAAAAAAAACTTGTTGTACTTTCAGGAAGCAAGTTATTACATCATTATCCTGACACACCCTCTAGTTCTCTCACTCCTGAAGTGTGGTAAGGTATTAAGTTGTAGCCTAAACTATGTAGCCTGTAAAATGAAAAAACAAGTATTTTCTACACATTGGGATATTAAATTCGGATTTAAGTAGCCTACTTGAAACGGGACCAAAACTTCTCACCTTTTGTAGCTTTTCTTGTCATCATTTGAGCCCATCTTCCTGGAAATAGTGCATTTGTCGGACCAAAATTATTAAATAGAAGGCAATAAAAACAAATTTGATAACATGTTAGCGTTACAATTACTGACTTCAATGTACAGGTTGTGAAGCCTAAACCCAAAACTCAACTGGCAATCCAATTCATACAATTAAAACACACTTTTCAATTAAGAGCGCTCGTCTCAAAGCCAGCTTAGTTTCTGTATCAGTCAAGTGAAAGCATTTCATCGCCACACAACAGAAAGAGAAAAGGTAACATTTTTATCTCCATCATAAGCCAATAAGACAGCCGAAGCCAATAAGCTACTTCTTTAAACAAGAGATACATTTACCTACGGGATGTAATCAGCTGTAATTCCCTCCGTTTCTTCCAAATGAATTTTGATCTCTGAATAACTGACAATGTTGCTGACGTCGAGACCGCGACGTGAGGCTCGAGCTCCAGCCTACAACTACGTGACACCGAGTCACGTCACGGGCGTCATAGCTGCAGCGGCGGTAGCCTACTGTGCCTCCGTCACGTACTACGGTGACTGGGCAGCAGCTGCGCAGTTACCACACTTACCGATGACCACTGAGAGGAAACATGGTATCATAATATTATTGCATAATATAGTTATTCAATTTTTACATAAACACACATCCCACAACAGTAAAGCTGGTTAAATGAGACCTTCATTGTGATTATAAGGAATAATATAACAATATTAGGCCTACTAATAATAATAATCATAATATTAAAACCTTCATGTAGGCTACTGAGCATTTCTCAAAACCTAGAAGTAGGCTACTACTACAAGTAGTAAAAGATAAATAAAAATGTGATAAATTTAAAGAATTCTAAAAGGCAAATTCATTAAAACAAATAGAACAAAATAAGTAAAAGCACGCTTTATAGCCTTTATAGAGAAAGACCATTCACAAGTTAGTGGACACATGCTCAAGAAGAAGCATTGCAACCCTTCCAGAAGCCTATGTTATGTGCTACAAGGTGAATTCAAATACTTTTGAACAATTTAATGTGAGATCTTAATAATATACCTCATTTGATTTTGACTAAATTTACTCCAGAGCATATAAAAACTCTGCTGACATAGATTTTTCATTAGTTTCTTATAGCCTAAAAAGTTTGAAATACTGTTAATAGTTCTGTCTTTCTTGATATTGGGATTTACAGTGGTCTATTATGGTGTATGGTTAACTAACAAAATACTTGCAGTGTAGAATATTTAGCTCACCATCGTTCACTGCATATTAAAGATGTGTCTGAAAGGGAAGGCTAGAACATGCATGAAAATATTGTTCAATATTGGGGGGGGGGGGGGTAAATATAGCTTTATAGTGATTAAATACCTGTAATATGAGATTTGTAAACTTAATTTCTTGCTGAGAGAGACCACTTGGGTTTGGCTTGGTTTGGATTCAACGTTGGTAGCTGTACCATTTTTAATGAGTCACTATCACACGCACAAAACAGAAACACAGAAAACATCAACAGACCAAATTGAGGGTCAAATAGTTCTTTATAAGTGAAAAAATGTACAAGTTTTAGTAAGACATCTTGAATCAAAATGTACAGCTGATGACAAACATCAATTCGGCCATCTTCACTTCAATAATGGTTGTTTTTTTGTTTTTTTTTACATTACTCAAATAAAATAGTCTGTGATACTGTTCAAGTCCTGAGTAAAATAGCAAAAATTGTCCAAACAATTTCTTTTAATGAAATCTTGCCACCAAAACTGAAAAGCTGCAGTGAATGTTAGGTTTAAAAAAACATAAATAAAATATAAATACTTCAATATAGCCAAAATTATTATTATTGTTATATAATTAGCAGAAAATTCAAGCAAAATGCCATACCCATAAGCACACAAAAGTGGATAGTTTTAGTATTATAAATTTGTGCAACTTCAAACTGTCTCTTTCAAAAAAATCTAAAAATCAACACAAAATATCAAGTTGTAGGCAAGAAAATATTAATTTCAACAACAACAAAAAAAAAACACTCTCTGGGGTGAACACCCGTGCAAAATTCTTAAGATGAGTCGAGCATTTCGAACTGTACTTTCATACTTGTTGGATCTTTCAAATGACCCCAAATTTCATTGGGGTAATAGGACAGTTGCACTATATAATGAATAACTGTAAACAGTACACAGACCTATAGTGTGTGAGTGAGCATCAACATGCAATTGCCTGATTAGCAAAATCAAAACTCAGCACTGTTAGTAAGAAAAAGGGATCTAACTATGACAGCTAGCACTTTGAGGTTTAGTCTTTAGTATTGTGGCTACATTGCAGCAAAACCAGCAACTGTCCAAACTTTCATATTACGCCATCCTAAAAACAGAAACAAGTATTGACACACAAAATCAGATTTTTTTTTTTACTGTTCATGTCTGTGACTTGATTGTGTTAACATAGGCCTACTGCACTGAATTCAACATAGTAAAGGCATCCACAGTCAAGCATATGACACTGATATCCAGGACAGCCAGTAATGAGTCAGAGCACATCAGGCCAATGATGTAAGAGACTGTAGATTTTATAACAAAGTGAAATACTGCTGTAAGTGTTCAAATAGGCATTTGGACTTCAATAATATGCATAATGAACATGAATTTTCATGTGCTTTGGCTTATTTTAGAATATCAAAAGTTAGCTTTCATGCCAAGTAGACATTCTAAAATTATACTCACATTTCTTCATTTCTTTCATGCAATGTCATTTCATGAAGGATCGGGAGCCCAGGATCTCTCTGTGAAGATGTTGAAAAAAAAAAAAAAACATAATTCAAGCCCATCCAAATAGCATAACAGCTACTTGTTTGATCAGATAGTGATGATACTGAGGTAAAGCTGAACACAAACACACAACTTACTGCCTTTTCTAAGACTATGGGATGCTCTGGCAAGTATTCCGGCTTCCTCTTGGCCACAGGAGAGCTTGCCAGTTCGATTAAAAAATCTCTTGTGTAAGATATTCTTCCTACAAAAAAACATATTCAAATCAGCCTGATAGCAATATCAAATCAGGCAAATACCAAAACCTGTCCTGTTTGGTTTTGTTTATAAATAACAACCTCCATTTCTAGCATTTAGGCTGTTTACTTGCTACTGCTACCTATCCCTAAAAATGTCTTCCTATGGCTCCTTTGTGTGCTTTGCTACTTGATGTTTGTCATTATGTTGTATACAGAACAGGTTAGTGTCAAAATTACTACAAATTAATACTTGAGTAAATAAGGGATACAATGTATGCTGAAAGCAGGCGCCTGCAGTTCAAACAAGACTGGTCACTAAGATAATTAAGCAACTAACATCCTATTATTAGGGTCATGTATAAAAAGCGCTGGACAGACCCAGTTGCCCATTATGTTGGCTACCACGGCTCGAAGAGGAGACCTCAGTGGCTCAGAGAGAGGGCCGGTGTTTGACAGGATTTTCTGTGACAAAGACTATTCAACTGCCTGATGTTTCGTGAGATTTGGGCCAATAGGGTAAATTTAACAGGTCACAATTAGGGGGGATGGGACGCTTTTCTCTGTTGCAGCCCCACTTTGTGATGAGTGATAAAACAAGTGATTTTTACATAAAGATCTTGCATAGCGAGCTTTAAGTGGTCAGAAGAGTCATCCTTCACACTGTTACCAACAAGCAGATGCAAAAATTGTCTACAAGCCCGAATGCTTGTTTCCCAAAGTGAAGGGTTCTAGCTGCTGTTATGGTAAACCTGTTAGTTTTAGAGTTAATTTTAAGATTTTACTTTTAAAGCACGGCTGGGTTTAGCCCTAAGCTAAGTGTTTTATTATTTTATCTTGTCTCATTTTATTTACTGTGAAGCACGTTGTGAACTCTGTTTTAGAAAAGTGCTAATAAAGTTTATTTGTATTTATTACTGTATGGAGTGCATTTTCCTGGTATGGTTTAGATCTACCGAACCTCTTAGCAGGCCAGGTACATGCCAGTACATACGAAGGCCTTCTGAGTGTTCATGTTCATCCTATAGTGAAGTATTTGCACCCTGATGGGAGTGGAGTCTTCTACGATTACATTGTAAATCATACACTATGGCTGTCCCAATCAACAGATGTCAACCCACTTGTGATATTCTTTTGGGATATTTTGCAGCAGGGCCTGAGACAGCGTTTTCCGCCACCAGACAAAATATCTTTCATCTTTTTAAATCAGACACCAAATGGTTTCTTGTGGAAGAATGGCTGACGCTGTTCTGCTTGAGGTGTTTCAACGCCCTATTAGCATACTTCATGTTGGTGATTACTTTATTTTAACTGTATCTTGTGTTTAGCATTGTCTTCTGAATCTTGTCTCAGTCTCTCGCTGTCTTTCTGTAATGTCCTTCCGTGTTGTCTGCCTGTCTAATTATTTTAGTTTTACCCCACTTTCCATCCAGTGGCCTTTTACCAAGCCACCATCGTAAATAAGAAATTGTAAGAACTGTTTAAATAAAAACACATAAGAGCACGACAATAAAAGTGTCTGTCATTCACAAAACCATGAGCTCTGATGCATAAATTCTCAGTTGTAAAATGTCTCATTAAAAGTTTAGATTGTCTTACCTTCTTTCTGTTTGTGGAGGTGGACAATCTTGTAGAATTGCTCTACATCAATAGTTGTCTTTGAAGAGGAAAATCAGAATACTGTTTGAGAAATACTTGGACTTGTCTAAAGCAATCGCTTAGCGAGCACATGATTCATTCACAACAGTCACTGGAATGCAGAATAATTTACTAGCGTGAATGAGGGAGGCTATAATATTGTCTTGTTTGGACACCAGTTGCTCACCTCTTGGTTTTCGGCCTCCATCAGCGCCTGTGCACATGTCTCAGCATTTCTCTTGGGCTCTGAATAAAGTAATATAAGGTGATATACTTCTTAGATTACCATAATAGAATTATTTGCAATGAAATATGAGCACAATAAAGTCAAAGTTGACATCCTTGATCAACCTGACAAGTTTCATACAAGCTTGTGCCAACTGCTTACCCTGGTCAATGTGGTTGCAGCGCCGCAGGGGTCTCGCAGGCTCCAGATGTTTTTGGAGGATCCTTCTCCTTGATACTTCCATTCTGAAGTCAATAAAGTTAATAAAGGTTGTTTTAGACTTAACACATGGTAGGTGGCTTGCTCCTCAAATTGAATCAGTGAGTAATATTAATGCTAACAGTACTAACGTTTGGTAACTTGCAGTGCTTCCCAAACTGGGGTCCGGGGACCATCAAGGGTCCTCCAGAGGGTTCCAGGGTGCCCCAGCATGTGAGCAATAATTTAATTTGACTGGTGTTTCACTCAACAGAGGTTAGCACAAATTGAGAATATATAGGAAAGACAATAGATATATGTGATATGAGATATTTAAAGATATGTTTCACTACACCCTCCCCATCTACAGCAGACTGTTATTTAATTCCATACTAAATCATTATTAACAACAAAAAAATTCTCAGATGGGGCTCCACAGGACAGAAAACTACACAGGTGAGAGTTTGTGGTCTATTGCTTATCTATTTAGGGGTCGTTGACTTGGAAAAGGTTTGGGAGTCCCTGATTTGGGGATGTCAAAGGTGTTATGTGGCATTTCCTAAGCTAACGTGAGCTAAAGTGGGTTTTTATGTTCTGTTGCATATTTCAGTTGAAATGCCAGCTAGCTTCTTTAGCTTAGGTAACGTTAGGTTGTCCCGTTAACGTTAATTAGTATTGTAACAGCAGTGGTTAACTGTTAGCTTAAGTTATCCATCCAAGGACACACCTTGGAAAACAGGTAGAAACTTCTCGTACCATTGGTGGCGAAAATGTTAAATGGTGGGCATCTGTTGTAAAGGTAATAACTCAAAAGGCAGGCGGCTAACATTAGCGGCACAACTCTTTAAATTAAAGCTATATTCACGAATGAATCACTGCTTAGCACTAGCTGGTTAGTTTCGCTAGCAGTCATGCACAACTTCGCATATTAACACGATCTGCTAACCTAACCTGGTTGTTAGCACATGTAACGTTAACTTTGAAAATAAGAGCTGATGTAAAAACATCAACTCAGCGATCCTATAGTACTAGCAACATTGACATGATAACTAGTTTCAAAGGCAAGGTTACCAGCTGTGTTGTTGTCATCTGTCATTTTACATTTCAAAGAAGAAGTTAAAGTTGATTTACATTACATTCACCTGTATCCTCCAGTTCTGTTGTTACTCCCCGAGCGTGGTTCCTCTTGGAGCTCGCCCCTCCGGTGTCAAGTTAGCCAGAATAATCATACCACTTCCGGTCCCAGCTTTCAAAATAAAACCTTACTGACGAATATATTTTGTAACATTACAGCAATAGTGATAGAAAGTACCAAAGTGAAAATTGAATGTTCTAGGAATCTCTAGTAAATGTATCTGCATTTTTTTTCCCCTAAAATGTTCTTTTTACGGCATATCCAAGTTGGCATTTGTAGGGCTGCCAAAAGAAAAGAAAACTCAAACTCAAAGGCAAATACTCTTTCACTACGAAGTACCAGGCACCGTAATACATTAATGTTTTTAGTATCTATTTTAGAGAGTTTCACTCCGTGTTGAATGTAATGAGTCCATTGAGTTTTTATTACATGTGTTTTTGTTGTTCGGTAAACCCAATAGCCTACCACTTTTCGGGTGACATGTTTTACGATTTTATTTTGAAGACATCCGGTACTATTCTAGCTATCTCTGGCGGCCTTGACTCTCTCTCGCCACTAATCCAAAACGATGCTGCACTTTCCCAAATCCCAAAATGTGATGATGTTGCTCCACGAAGGAACCCTCTTTAATCTGAGGGATAGGCGGGGCTATATTTCCCATGTAGACAACGTGGGTAATAATTTAGTAATCTGTAATATGTAATTTGTTTTGTAATCCCGTTTTTATAATCCTTGGATAATCAAATTGTAAAAAATAAAGTAACTGTAGGCCTAATCGGACATTGCAGTTACATTATCAGTTGTCCTTTCCATTCAAGTATGATACTTTGCACTTCCAAAACTGTTGGGACTCTTCTAATACTATAGTAGCCTAATTTTAAAAGTTTATTTGTATTCTTATTATAACATAGAATTTACATAGGCCTTTATGGCGCTAGCAGCAAGTCTTCACGTATTATAGGCCTTGCAGTTTATGGACGTTCCTTTTATTTTACAGAATTTTGTAATTCCAATAAAAGTGCTATACAAACTATTATTGATTAGGCTACTCCGTGAATAAATTAATATAAGTATTCATTACATAAAATTATGAATAATAATAATATAAACTGACAGTAGCTGATCCACTGTACCCTCTTTAGAAGAGAGGAACTAAAAATCACATGCAACTGGCTGTTTATGGTGGCATTTCCATTACACAACTCGGAAGAATACATGAGAACGTGCACGCAGGAGTCCCTGCAAGGGAATGGCAGGTGGCAGCAAGCGCAGCGGTGCAGGTACTTCCAGCAAGCACAATAACAGCTCTCGCGCAAGAGGGAACTTCAAGCCTTTGTGAGCAATATTGCAACTTGAAAACAGATCTTCATAACTGAGCACACACATCTGAAGGAGCAAGCAAAGTTAATTCCCCACACACAATTCCTCTGCATGTTTTTCTGCACTCAAGTTTCATTTAGTTGTGACAGTTGGGCCAGTCTAAGCCATGGGCCATTGTGTCCATACATTTCTTTGTCAGAAAGTGTGCTGTGATTGGCTGTCTGTTACCCTCTGAAGCAGAAAACATGGCAGTCTCCTTATAGCACAACCAGGCCCATCAGGCATGTGGGTACTACTACACTAGGTGTAAACACTAAGTATCTAGGGAAACTGTGTCCATTTGACCTTTTAGCTTCTCTCAACAAACTACCATCTCTCGGAGCTACCTAGTCACTTTAAACCAGGCATGAACAACCTGAGACTTAATCTCATATCATGGTATAGTTTAGGGATAAAAACTGGTAAAATATATTCAAATTCAAGAGTCACCCAATGACACTCCTTCCTCAAATTTCCTCAATAGCTCTCCCTCTTTCACTGGGGTGCATCAAGTATGGGTTGTGGTATTAACAATTTTTGAATAAATCAGACATACGCATTATTTTCAGTCAAGTAGTGGCAAGCCAAAATGAATTACTGACATTTATGTGTTCATTTTGAGAGGGTGGATTACTATGCGACACCAACAAAAGATGTTTATTAACAAGTGAGAAGCCCAATCATCTTTGGCCATGTTCTGCCTCAAAATCAATTTACGCAGTACTGACTAGAGATAGATTTTGTTTTCAGGATCAGAAAACTCAAATCCTCACAGACTGCCAAACCTGCAAAATAATTCCTAAAATAAATAATTCTATTACAATAGGCCCTTTTCACTTTCTGTTTCTCAATGCTTCTGCATTGAGAAACCGGTGCGTTACAACTTCCTGTGGCCAGCTATGGCCTTCACTAAATCACTCCACAACCTGCCCAAAATGTTTAATTTGTTACATTATGTATCTAGTGCTAGTAACCATTACAATTTTGTTGCTTTGGTTGGATTGGTTTGTCAATAAGTTGCAAAAAGAAACTTGCCACAGGAAGTTGTAATGCACCAGTTTAGCTGTTACCATGACAATGTGAAAAGGACCTATTCAACAATAAAAGTTAGAGATGGTGAGGAAAGAATGGGCACACTTTAGAACTGCTGAAATTTAACAGATTCACTACATCTCACACTGGTCAGTTATTAAATACTAAACATTTGGACACTTTTCCACTGCTGGCTGAGAAGACTCAAAATACTACACAAATTGGGTTTAAATGCGAGTAGGTATGTGTACTTTCTCCAGAACAATTTTTGTGCAATCAAATTGCATTGTCTTTTACATCAAACAAAAATAATGGTTAGTAAGAGACTAATTTTGAAACTGGTTTGCCACCATTTGACTTTTATATACATTTTGGAAGCAGTAATTTATTGAAGAACTCAGCCCATTTGTCCGTCATCAGTCTTTTGAACTTCCTACAACTCATTTTACAAGTCTGTCTAGTTTCATAATCTTTGTGCCATTAAATAGCCAGAATTCATAATTGTGAATATGAAATATGCTAACAAAAGTATGATTATAAATAGTCATGGTTTTAAGTGAACCTGCTTGACTGGCTGCTGGTAGATCACCTCAGCATTAGCAAGTAAATTTCAGAGTAAAAAAAAAAAAAAAGTTGCTCTTCCCTATACTTTCCCTGTCAAAAGAAACTGATGCACCCACTTTGCTTGTTACACTGTATTCACTCCAACAGGCAGCACCACATCATTTGAAAGTGGTGTGAAAGACAGTATGGCTCTTAGATTGACAAGAAATGGGTGGTTAATAGACATTCCAAAAAAAAATTATAAACTTCAATCAAACATAGAAAACACTTGAGGCCATCTCATGGAACCTAAAAAAAAAAAAAAAACTTAAACGTGATCAGTAACTGATTTTTATGAGTAATCACCCCACATTTTGACAAATCTTCTCAGCTCAACACAGAAATAATGTTGTTATGCAGGTGGACAAGAATCATTTGCATTTGAAATAATAGACCTGTGAATAAAGGAGTCAGGTGACAATTCAAAAGTATGCATTTTTATTAAGAATACTTAAGAATTGCAATTTTTACAACAATGCCCACATTACTAATGAAACAATATTTACATTCATTTTTAAACACTATGATGCAAGCTGAACTAAACCCTAGCATTCCAGCGAGAAAAATATCTGTCCAAACATCAAGTATTTCACTGAAGGACAAGTATCGCATACAAAAACCAAATTTACTGGACAAACTATATCGCCTAATCACAATAAAACAAATTTTAGCAAAAGAAAAAATATAAAATTGTAAATTCACTGTATTAAGTTTCATATTCCTGGAGCCATGCCACAATAAAAAAAAAAAAAGAAAACAAAAAAAAATTGGCAATGCGCTCGCCTTAATCGACCCCTTTTTCAGAAGAAGTTCATGATATGTCCAAACCACACTGTTAGTGTCGAGTCATGTTTGATGCCATGGAAAGCCATCTCATCTTCACACAAACACTAGCTGTATTTTTCTTGCGCCTATTGGTCTTCCACTCAGTTCCTTTACTGCCGTTAATGCCTCCTGGCGGGATTCAAAGACTACAGTTGCTGAGCCTTTAGGCATTCCATTCTTGTCGTACTGCAATGAGACAGATCCAGGGATAACACGATATCCATAGCAAAAGTCATAGATTTCATCAATTTTGATTTGCGAAGGTAGGTTCACTAGCTTTAGACAGGTGGGACCATCAAAATTCTGCGCAGAGGGGCCAAAGCCTCCATGAACTGATCCATTACCTGCATCATGTGGAGCACAAGGGCCTACTGCGTAAGGATCGAAACTGCTGCCTCCATGGATATGAACCTGTAGATTTGTCATTGGCATATTACCATCAGGAGGTATTCTCAAGTCTGGGTAGTCCATGTCACCAGGATGATAGGATGCCTCACTGCTCCTGGCCGAGTACCTCTCCTCCCTTAGCATTGGCTCTTGCACCGCTGGAGGCTCAATACCAAACTCCCGCATCTGAGACCGTGAAATGCATTTCAACATGACTTCTGACCCAAGAAACCTTTGCCCATTTAGAGATTGTGCACTCATAGCCTCTCCCTCAGCCCGAAAGACAACCAAAGCCTCTCCAAGCCCAGCACCTTTATGGTCACGCAGCAAGATCACTTTGTCCTCTGTGATATTAAACCCAAGGAAGAAGTCCATGATCTCAACTTTACGCACATCAAACGGCATATTCCGCACATAGAGACACACTTTCTCAGAGTCATAAGGATCACCGTGCTGACCCGAAGGCCTCTCTTGAAACCTACCAAACCTCCCAGGAGGTTCATCCTTCATGTTACTTGATTCCAGAATGGAGATCATTTTCTCTCTTGAGATGGGGGAGATATGCACAAATCGGTTGACAAATTCTTCTTTATGATGAGTTAAGGCAGCACAGTAGTCCCTCAGACTCTTGAACAGCACGAATACAGATCTTGTTCTTCTCCCTTCATTGTCAAGTAGGTACAGGATCTGGTCATCCTCAAGTCTTGCATGACGGAAAAGTTCTTTTATGTTCCTTTTCTCCACTGCATAGGACAGATTTTCCAACAAAACACAGAACTCCTCAGTAGAAGGAGAGTTGGACCTAGGAGCCAAAGGTGATCGTGATCTCACATGATGTTGTGGTTGCCTCAGAGAGCGAACTGGTGACTTCCCTCTTCCAAACTTGCCATTACTGTTGACACCCATTGCCACATTACCACCAGCCTCACGCCATTGATCTTCTGTTGCCGAGTAAACTTCCACAAACCTTGACCCAATGTATTCCCTATCCCTCTTCAGACCATCCCTTGCATCCTGTCTTGTTGCAAATTTGACTAGACCTATCCCATTGTTTTGGCCACGTGCGTTTTTCAATAAGATTATGCCATCAACAAGCAAACCATGAAAAAAGTGACCAACTTCCTTTTCAGTCACAGAGAACGGCATTCCCTTCAGAAGCAAGTACAAGTCATCATTACAGGTTGAAGCAGCCCTCCGGTGCCGAGGGGGAGGAGAATGACCTGATCTGCTACCTGATCTCCTACCTGCCTCAGGGTGGCCAGCTCTTCTAGCTCCCCCTGGAACATCCATTTCAATCCGTCTTGAACTTTCCTTAAGTGCCCTCTTTTGATCCAGCTCTGCATTTTTTGTACTTTCTTCAAGAATACTCTGCATTTCCGATTTACTGCTTAGCAGCAAGTTAACAGGGGAACCCTTAATGCACCCCCCTGATCGTATCATGGCTCTTCTTGCATCTTCATCAGAAGCAAAGATAATGAAAGCCTCCTCTTGCTCCCCACCAATAATATGCACCCCACCATCTGGAATTTTGAGGCCAGTGAAGAAATTGCGAATATCCTCAGAACCTGCTGTGATTCTGAGTCCCTGTAAACGGATGACCACCGCCATGCTGAAGCACAAACAACAGCACCTGCAGACAGAGGGGTACAGAATAACATTATTGCCGACAGAGCCACTCTAGCTCAGTTTTAATTCCTTGGCATTCCAACATAACACCACTGAACCTGAACAGTGATGTGAGATCGTAACATAGGACATGAGGCAGGGAATACCATTAAAATGCATCGATGGCCAGAGCAGCAGCCTTTAAAATAGACTAGATTAGGCTGCAAAATTCAGTAGATGAGGATGATGAACAACTAACAAACCAACATATAGGCCTAGCTCTCACTCTAGGCTGATAGTCTCACTCAATACACACACTTAAAGCATCTGCCATTTATGTGTTGAAATGACAGCTAGATTAGTCAAGTAAAATCTGGACTACAAACCACATTCCCAACACACAATTCCATCCAAAAGTTCCATGCATGTCTTTTTCATTTCATCATTATTCAGATATTTCTGAGAAAGCCAATAGTATGACATTCACGAGTACATGCAAAAATGCAGTCAGTCACTGGCCAACAAAGGACACTATGGCTGGAAATAGTCCTAAATTAACAAATAGCCAAACTACTGAAATCATTAAAAGCAGGCTGTCCATCATCAATCCAGCACAATCCCTGGATCCCTGATCATGCTACATAACTTTATATGGGATTTCAGATTCCAGAATTATATTAACGCACCTTTTTTTTATCAATCACATTATTGGAACAATAACATCACAAGCATATTCTCTTATCATTAATTACCTTAAAGAGAAAAGAGTTGTGCACACCTCTTTATCTATTCACATTTATCACAGATAACCCAGCAACAGTAATCAGTTTGCTATCAAAACATATCCCATGGATATCTCCATACTAACTATTGAAATGGTGGCAAGATGCCCATTCCTCTCACTTCTGACAACTTATACTACACTCGTAATGTCAGAGACAGAGGTTTCAAATCTAACTCTGAGCACATGAATACATCAATTTACTGTAGAGGTTCCTGGCTGTTGTCTTCAATTAGTATTGTGTTAAGTAGCTTCATTTCAAATGATAATGAGCCTAAAATGAATGTTAAATTTAAAATAACATACTATTTAAACATACTAACATAAACATACTAACATGCTATTTAACATACTTGACACTGGTTTAGAAATATCATAATTGGCATTTATAAGTACTTTTTAAAAGAGCTTTTTACAGACAAGGAACAGGTAAACGTATATTTATGTGCTCTACACCTTTAAAATTGTATTGAACCATCTGTTGTGACATTTAAAGCAGTTACGATTTCTGATTTAGAGAAACTGATACCTCACCAACACAGTGCCAATATGCAGAGCCATACAGCACAGCAATAAACTTTTTGACAACAGCATTTTGCAAAACTATTTCCAGGCCAGGACACAACACTAACACCCACACATCATGCTATGGCGACACAACACCTCTGCTACGGTGACACATAATACTAAACATCTTTAACAAGACATTTATATTAGCTATAGCAGCACCATCTGTGATCCAACCAAGCCAGCTCCAACTCTGCTATACCTAATGAACCACCAGCCCATATTGTGGAACAGAACTAAAAGTAGCACAATTACAATACAATATGTATAACCACTGAAAATGTCACAACCAAAACACCAAATTAATCACACACTTAATTTTGTTTGTTATGAAAAGATTCAGGTAATGAACTATAACTGAGTTTGGCTTCTATGAAAAACTAATAATAGCCTTTCAGATATTTGACAAGACTGGTAGCCTATGACAGTAAGAATTAGAACATCATATTATATTACGGTTTACAAAGCAATCAACGCAATGTGGCGATCGTTTTGACATGGTTACGTGGGCCATTACGGGGAACATTCAAGACCTAAATCTTTCCGTGCCAACGTTGGCGCTTTAATCGCAAAACAGACCTAATTGACGTTAACGTTACATATTTCAAGGTACTAACGTTTATGTTAATACCACAGCATTGCACTACGCCACGAGACACGTAACCTGAAAATGAAACATTTGACGTTAACTGCTACCAGATAACACAACGTTAACACTGCAAAGAAAGAGAAATAGCTATAGCTGGTTAGCCACCTAATAACGATATTATTAAGACTAGCAAGTACATTGGCTAGCTAACTACCAATGTAGTAACTTGCCATGGGCAATACAATAACCAAAGAACCTTGTAGCCGCCTATTCAGAATAAAGATACTGTAGACCAAGGACAAAAAGCAAGCTCAGTAAATCTGTTTAACATGCTAAACAAAAGCCATAAATACATTTTATTGCTAACCGTGACGTTAAGTAACAAAACGGAACCCATCTGAAACAGTTGTAGCGTTGCATGCATTTTGGCTAACGTAGAGTTAGCTGGCTAAGTGGCTAACGTTGCAGTTAAGACGTCTTTGCCTACGAACAAAGAAAGCTCAGTCATGTCTAGCTTAGCTAACGTTAGCTATCTAGCTAGCTAGGCCTCTAGCGTTAGCTCATTTAGCGGCTAGCTCTAATCTGAGGAAGTGAAAATGTACTCATCATGAATCACACCATACCTAGCTAACGGTAAAACTTACACAAGGGACTAGTACAGAGAAAACGTTTCTCAGGCAAAAAGCAAACTGAATGAAAAGTGGACGCTGAATCAGGTTGGTTCGGCCTCGTGTCTCTCGCCAAGGTTGGGAGGATGAATTGGCGAAGTGCGTTCGTTTTAAGACGCAAGGCCGTCCGTTGTGGGCGTTGTTTGCTGCGGCACACACCAGTGTGCTCAGCCTGATGTAAAGTCAGTGTGCAGCCTGTGGTGCTTTGATTGTCCAGTGGAGAACGAGCCAAATGGATGTCGATGACATTAAAACTTTATTCCACAATACACCTGTGACAGCAACAACCATGCTCCACACTTTAGAGGAGCCCAACAGAATTATGTGCATATAAATAAATACATGATCTGTATCTATAAGCCTGTATCATATAGGCTAGTATAATTTCTCTCTGGTCAACCCCACAGACCTTATGGGATGTGGCACGCTTTTATTCAAGTCTACAAGATTGACCATATCATTAGCAGCCATACTCCTGTATGATAGCTGAGCAAGTCTCCAGGGCCAGTTCAAAGTCCAACTCCTCCACACCGTAGCGCTGGTACCAATGAAAGTAGGCGTTGACTCGCAGCATCTCTTTAGATCGCTGCACAACATGGTCCAGGAGACTGGAAACACTACTGTGATTGGAACACACTGTAAGGAGGCGTGAAGAAGGAGAATCTCCCAGCCTGTTGTTGGTGTCTGAAATCAAATTTTGTAAACATAGAATTGCACTCAGTCAAGCGTTCTCAGGAGGGGAATACAAAATCCAAAACAACTGAGGGCAAGTTATTTGCTTACCTGCCCAGTGATCTATGGGAAAAGGGTTCCAAGAGACACAGCGGTGTCCTTTTCTTAACTTCTCAAGGACATTGGACAAATGGAAAGAGTTATCATTGTTCCCTCTTGCAACAGCCAACACAGCTCGACTGCTATACTGCAATTTACTGTCAAAGGTAAATACAGACCTTTGTTTTAAGCCATTTGTTACAACACTTGGGAAATAGAACTATCTATTAGAGCAAAGCCGCACTGCAAGTTAAGAATACTACAATATTAAAAATTAGGATAGGATAGAGGATAAGAAAAAGGATACAGGCTTTCCAGTTGATGAGAGCTGTGGGACTGCTTGGAGGCTGGAGGTAGCCAAGCGATCCCACTGTGTCCTCACACTGAAATGATAAAGTAATCAATTACAGTAAAATACTCAAAATCCTATGGATATATGTGTGAACAATCCACAGACACCACAATGTGTATTGTATCACACCTGGAATAGGCCTGGGTGGTGTGTAGGAGTTTGGCAGCAGGTATGGGACACACAGACCTTATCAGCTCCCAGGGCTCTGAACCTAAACTCCAGCCACTAGAGGGGTGTGAAAGGAACTACTTGCATCAGCAATTTAGACTTCCAGAGACCGTTGTATTGACATTCACACACAGCAGCAACGGTATCAGCAAAAGTGCAACTTATTTTGCTCATCCATCACAATATAGAGGTCCCCCACCCTCTGTGTGCACAGTACTTTTACCTGGTAGGGGTGAGGCTCTTGACAGGCAGCAGAAGACCTGCCATGCAAGATGCAATGTGAGTATTCATGACTGTGAGGGATCCTACGGTAGGCATCACAGGAGAGAGGGATTCTGTGCTCCTAGGCACCCGTTCCAGTGTCTGAGCAAAGGTCAAGGCCTTGTCATTGTGAAACAGAAGCAACCCATCAGCAGACCTGCAAACAAAGGAGCACAACACCATGATAACTGTGTTGTAGCATAACATACAAGTCACATGTGCTGTTTTGAGTTGATACATTTTTAACAAGTGTAATGGCTACAACCTGTGTAATGAGGCAAGACTCAGCAGAGAATTGTAGTTCTGAAGGGGACTTTCTCCACTCTGATGCGGAGCCACAGATACAGTTAATATGTGACCTGCAGGGAATGTGTCACGGATCTCCTCACACAACCTTGAGCCAAGTCCTGGGATTGAAAGGTGAGACAGATCTCATGGCAGTGACACCGATGCTAATGAGCATGTGTAGTCAGTTTGTGGCATCTACTAGTAATGTATTTCAACTATGGAGCACAGCTAAGCATTCTCTTTTACTGCAGTCTTACATACCAGATCCTGTACCCCCACTCAGGCTGTGAAGGAGCATCACTCCACCATAGTAATCTGTTCTCTCAGCTGCTCTGCGTACAGCCTCCATTGCTCGATGCAGTAATCCATTACTCTCTTCACCCCAATGACCGTTGTAGCCTAACAGGAATTTGCATAGTTTTTAATGGAATCGCATCACATTTTGTGACTTATTAAAAATAATCACATTTCAACAAATGTTTCCCTCACCATAAGCCCAGTTGCTCCCCCTCCCACCTTGCGCCAAAACTATACTGGAGTCTAGCACTCTGTTTGGTGGAAAAAACAATATAAAAAGGTCAGCGCAAAGCACAGCAGTCATTTTGGTGAGATGTGTAGACTTTCAACAATAAATTACTGCACCTCGTAGCCTACTTACTTGTTCTTTATAAACTGCTTAGCCCCCTGTAACACTTTAGGCTCACTGTCAATAAACACTGCTGCAAGCTTCCCATCTCTGCTGCTGAATGGACACCTGTGAAAAGAATCGCAATGCTTCAGTTTTGTCACGCATAGGGGTATCAAAAGTGATATCACAAGTGATTTAAGGCATTTATTCTCACCCGAGGATGTCTCTGCTTTGACCTGGATCACTGGCAATGAGCTTCCACCACTCCAAGCCTAGCTGGTTTCCACACTGACCCACCTGGATTACGACGGTTGACATGGTCCTGCAGTACCCACTAACCATGCAGGTCACACCCAATTATGCTGCCAGTGAGCCACTGTCTTGTCTTTCCTGCCTCACTCTATACGAAAGAAAACATTTTATAAAGGAGTCCAACAAGTTTGTCTGACGTCAACAGTACGAAGCTCAGAATAGTTATTTTGTCAGCAAGATTGTTATCACACTGAGGTTAACATGAAACTCAAAAGTCTAATTTTACAGTTGCATGTGCAGAGCTTCTACGGATAGCTCGGACCAAGGACCCGCTGTACACTCGAGGGTTCGCGCCAGCTGTGTTCCTTCATCATGTGATGTTGAACACAGCAGCCGCAGCCAGCAAGATACTGAGGGGGTCCGTGTGGAATAAGTTATTCAAAGAAATGTTTATAAACTTGCAAGCGGATCGAGTTTTCGACGAACAACCACACTGCATACGTTGGCCGACTACAGACACTTTACTCTGGATTTGCTACATTGATCATTTGAGTCTACAATCTGCCATCCAGGTCTTGGCTAAGCTTATCAGCTCATGCTAGCTCAACACCAACATTCACCCAGGCTGAAGCGCAGCAGCAGAGCCAGTGAGCCGAGGATCATTTCCGACAACCCCGTATGGATTTGACGTCGGCATACACTGCTTGATGTTTTTGAAAGGGCCGATTGCTGGTGGTTTTGAAGATGGGGGACCCTTGTGACCTAAAGCACCTCGTAAAGTGAGTATATTGTCAACCGCTATTTTTTTTACTTAATTTTGGCAACAACACCTGGCTACACACAACCAAGACAAAACATTAGCTAGCATGCTAGTGAAGCCGGGTGCAGGGTACACGGATCCATTATTTCCCGAAACGTATCTGAAATCCTTCCTCCATGTTCATAAAATTGGCAAAAGTAACAAGCTCCCCACCGATCCAGCAAACTTAGACGGCTATGCCAGACAAATGTACTTTATACAGTTGCTATTAGTCAAACATCAGTTAGTAAAATATAACTAACGTTAGTGTTAGCCTCCTTGCTGCTAGCTCCAGTTCGAGAGTTAGTTAGCTAGCTCGTAACATTACTAGCTTCCCCTGATGCCAGTAGAGTGATGCTAAGTTACTCGGCTAGCTGTGAGAATAGATGTGTTTGCAGGAGCAAACGGGACTGTTTACCACCGTTTCATAGTTTGAGACACATTGCGTTACCCCATATTGATAGCATTTTGCCAGCAGAGCATGTTTAACGGTTAATATTAACACTGATCTGAGACATAAAGCGCGCATAGCACAGGACGAGCTATATTTAAAGATGGCCTACGACTGTTTGCAGTTAATGTTAGCAAATATAAGTTAGCTTAGCTGTGTTTTGTAAACCAACGTTACATTCGAATAGCTAATGCAATCTCACTCACTCACTTGCTAACTACAGGTACATTGCGTGCATTGTAACTAGCTAATTCGGATAAAATTTTGTAACAAACAAGGTTTGCTAGGTAACTTTAGCTCAGCATTTTATTAGCCAGGCAAGATTCAGCGTTTTAAAAGGCCCTGTTTTGGCTGGCCCTCCTCCTCCTGCACAGGCCATGCTGTACTTAGTTTTCTAATTTATTTCAAATCCATCACTTTGATATGCTTTCTATAATAGCGTCCATGTGTTAGCTCTTTGAAATCAATGATCGCTCTACAGACACCCTTTGTTCTCTGTAGGTCAGCTTGTTTGATCCTTCCATGTCCAATAATGGAATCTGTTCTCTGCTTGCACTGCATCCATGTTTCTCCTCCATCTAGGAGAGTACTAGGTGGTCGACCATGATGGTACCATTTTTAAATCATAGATGCATGTTAGGTTTTGTTTTTACCAGAGCAACAACACCATGCGAGATTAATGACCCAACAAGCACAGGAAAGGCGCTATCTTTCCATCCCCTCGCAGACAAAAATATTAAGACGTGCAACGGCTCTCAGCCACATTGAAACAATAGATAACAGGAATCTCATGACGAGACGCGCTAGATTTAAGTCGTTTAACCGTTGAAGGCATGAGGCACTATTTATGGTCTTACATAGTCTGTAGAGACTATGCCCTTTGCACAGGCAAGATACACCATAATGTATGTGGATTCTATTGTCTGAAACAAGCAAAAAGTTATAGGTCTATTTCTACATTTGTAGGACTTGCATCAGATGTCCATGATGTCAATATTTTAGGAGTTTAGTTGTAAGCTGCTATAGGCAAAAGTGCCTCAGTTCATGGCAACCTTATCTTTCTTTTTGTCAGGTGTGACATCACTTTGGAGGGCTCATTTCTCTGAATTGGATTATTCTTGGCCAGCAGCCTCTACAGGCCTACTAACCCTAGACGTGTTCAATGGACGCTCTGCTCAAGTCAGAGATCAGGTATTAGACAATGCATTTTTAATGCAACTCGCAATGTATGTCTTGTTTAGTCTAATTTAATATCAATTTGGGAATTAAATTCCATTTGGTTCCCAAGTTTTATTTTGCTTTGCTTGCAGTCTGTGCTGATCTGTATGGCATCTCTTGAGTGTTTTTGATTGCAAGGTCATCCTAAGCCCAGGGCCCTGTCATTTGTCCCCTGATAGTGGTTTCACATTGAAGACTATGCTCCACAATGCAGGTTATTTTCCTCATGCAAGACCCCCCCCCCCCCCCCATGGACAGCCTCCATATATATAAAGTGTTGACCTGTCATTTCATTCTCATGACTGGATGTGACAAAAGAGAGCACATCATTAGGTTGAGATTTTTTGTAGAGAATTTTTTTTTTTACTGTGACATCATACCATGATATCAGTTGTGTTTGACAGTCTATGTAGTAGGCTGTTTCATTGTAGGCTATTTGTTACAGCTCTTCCCATGTAACTGAATGTCATTGTACAAGTGTCTGGTTTTGAAGGTCACAGGGAAAGGAAAAAAATAAATCCTAAAGGAATAAGTGACCCAGTTGTTGCCTAGCACCCATATTGTAACCTACCCTAAGGAAAACAGACGGCGTTTAATAGAACAAGAATGGAGAACAAAAATCCTAATATCCATGACCTTTCTTATGTTGAGCAATCACATCTCTATGCTTCTTTCTCCTATGCTTTTTTTTTTTAATTGTCTTAGCCTTTTTATTGGTAACACCAGCACTCTCAGTCTGTGCTAAAGGGACATATTATTTCAGTCTTGGTTTGAGTTTGAGGTTATTTTTGACACTAAATTATGAGATATTACAGGAGTGTGCTTTGGCAAACTACACACAGCCATAGACTATATGAGTTGGACAAAGGCAGACCAAGAGAAAGTTCTGGTAGCCTAGTGAGAGTAGGCTACATGTCCTCAGAACTAAATTTTAAATTGGAATTGTGTGCAGAAGTGTGCAGAAAAGAAGACTCAGAATGTTTAATCATTGGATCATCCCACCCTCCTTTGCTTTTGTTGTGTATATAGCTAAGCTCAAACAAGCATAAAATAGGTCAGGGCATTTTGAAAACAAGCTCCAAAAAACATCCTATAACTGACAATAATTTTTTAATGACTTAACAAACTTCATGAAACAAAGCTCAATTCTGCTAATTTTCAGTATAACAGGCCTCCTACACTTTTAAAGTTTAGGAAAGCAGAATTGCAACACCCAGCAGTGGAAAATACTTAATAGATGTTGTGCTAGGAAGTTGTTGGTAATTGAGAGCACACACAAACTTTTCACAGATATGTTCACATCAACAAGCTGACTGGAGAATTTGGGTTAGGCTACTCTATGTCCCTCCTGATCATCTGCAAATTGTTCTATGTAGTGCTATGTCAGATGCCTCTGTGTTAATTGATTTGTGTCTTTCCTATTTTTTTGTCTTTCCATGGTGTTCTTGCATAACCGCAGAGAGGAGGGGAGTGGTACCTCGGTAAGTCTTAACTAAAAGAAGCTTATCAGTGTAAATATCTAATTTCACTTGAGCTTTTGATTAACTGTTTGTTTTTTTACAATACAGCCTGTATTTCTAATTTCACATTATATGGTTCAGAGAGCTTGGTTTACAGTCCTTTTTGTGGTTTCTCTTTTATTGTAGGTGAAGGTGGAGGGCCTCTCCAAGGCAGCTCTTATCAAAAGCCTTTCTCCCAGAGTCATGCTGTCCAGCCGTCTCTTGCCTAAAGGGACCAAGATGAAGGTGAACCTCGAGGAGCAGGGTCGTCAGAAAGTGTCCTTCAGCTTCTCGCAGACAAAGAAGCCACTGCAGAGCCTGTTCTTCGTCCCTCCCAGCCCTGACAAGTCTCTAGCTGAACCTCCTTCTGCCTTGCCACTGGCAACCTCAGTCCCTCAAGACAAAGTAGGGCAGAATACAGAAAGTATAATTGAGCAAATACAGTCACCCATGGTGCCAACATCAATAGCAGAGACTGTTTCTCCTCAAACGCCAGTCTCCCCAGCCCCTAAACCGAAAACAGACCTAGCAAAGATGCATTTCAAGAAGCAAATTCTCAGTGTCTCTGTTACTGAAGAGAAACCGACATCCAGCATCGTGCCACAGGAACCACACTCTTCTGAACTGCAGGTTCTGATGAAATCCTCAAGTAAAAGTGGAACGGAATTCCCCACACCCCAGCCTCAGAATATTATCAGTGACTGCCCCTCTGAGAATGCTCACACAGAAGCGTCTGAGACGAGGGTAACCCCTAGCCTCAAAAAGCCAACTGAATCCTCAGGAAAAGATGGAGAGAGTTCCAGCAGCAATGAGCAGGATAATAAGGTATACAAAAGGAAAACCAGGTCCCAATCTGATAGCGCTCCCCCTGGCTCAGAATCTGATGGCGATTCAGTCCAGATGTCTTCCAGCCACAAGTCAGTTGAATCCAAAAGTAAAACAAAGCCAGACAGCAGAAGCAAGGAGGTAAAAAAGTCTTCCTCTGGGTCAAATGTCGAGGAAAAGGAAAAAAGTTCCTCTAAGCGGTCAGAGAACCGCGAAAGGTCTTCTAGTTACTCAAAATCAGACCGTGATTCCAGACACACATCATCACGCTCATCTCGTTCAGACAAAGATCGCAGAAGGTCCAAGTCTAGATCACGGTCTAGATCAAGAGGCTCTCGGACAAGTTCATCCCACTCCAGATCAGACAGATCCAGGGGCGAGAGAGGGTCGCGCTCTGATAGGTCATACTATCATGATTCTGACCGGAGGTCACACAGGAGCTCTCCACGCAGAGAGAGAAGAGGCTCTCGTTCCCGTACTGACAGAACCCGGGACAGTTCTGACTCTGAAGATGACCATAGGAAGAATCGGACAAGGACAAGTGACTCCAGTAGATCATCCACCCATTCAAGTTCACAGAAAGACTCAAAATCATCTTCCTACTTGAAATCTGAGAAAGACTCTAAATCTGTAGATTCTCCTCACTCTTCAGAGATGGATAAAAGAACACAATCATCAAAGTCTGAAAGAGCTTCAAAGCGAACATCGGACTCTGATTCCCAACGCAAGTGCTCTCCTGAACTTGAGTCTAATTACCGTAAATCTAGCACCCATCACAAGTCAGAGACCAACGTTAAATCCACTTATTCAAGTCTGCACACCCATTCTCAAACATATGAAAGAAGACGCCAAAAAAGTAGCTCCAGTGACTCTGAGGTGGATCATAAAGGAAAGTCACAGGCCTCTGACAGAAGCTCTGGCTCTGAGGAGACCTGTAAAACCTCCCAAAAGAAAAGCAGTAAGCCAGACTCAAAGCAGGTGACTCCCTCTAAGTCATCTGTGAAAACAAGTGGAATTGATAGACAATCAAAAGACATATTTCACAGCCCTAATAAGATACCAACACATTTAAGCCCCACAGAATCCCACTCTCAGAACGAAAAAGAAAAGTCAGATTCCCAACTAGATGGTACATGCCAGAGAAAGGAACAAGGCAACAAGGATGTCAAGGAGATGGTCTCATCCCTTGATAAGAATTTGCAAGAAGCATCTCCCAAGAGAATAAAAGAAACAAAGTCAAGTACTGAAATTGAGAATATGAATGCCTCACCTATAACCTCTCAGAACATTTATGGTGGAAGCCTGCAGCATGTAAATGCTGCCCCAGGAACCTTGGCCATTGTGAAGGATAGCCTGTGTTCTAATAATCTACCAAATGTGGACTCTAATGCAGCTATCTTACATTTATGCCGTAGTAATGATAGTATAATATCCAGCCAGGACAACAACGTTGTTCAGTGTTCATTGGGGCCAAAATCCTTACTTGCTACAGCAGATTTACCTGTCACAGATCATGTCCAGCAGAACACTATGCCAGAGAATACTCAATTGAATAAATATGTGACTATCAACATGCAATCTTGCACAAGCATAGCTCTCAAATCTGATTCATTACATCTTGAATCTGAGAATCAGCTGACGCATACAAGTGGACAGCAGAACACTGATTCAGTTAAGAAAAGCAGCAGTAATACAAAAAAGTCTCGTTGGGATATTGTTGGGCAGGACACCTCAGACAGTGATAATTCTCAGAAGGTACTTTGCGCAGAGACTAAGCCTACTGTTAAAAAGGTGATTTCGGTCAAAAAAATAGAGTTTTCTAAAGAAGTCAGCCAACAAGACTCATCTGGAATAAAAGATGATATTCGGCGAGAAGCTGAGATACATTCCAAAACGGTGAAGCAGGCAGAGACCACTAAGCAGGAAATCAGCTCTGACAGCATATCTATGAAAGGTGCATGCAAAGACCAAAGTGAGCCTTCACAAGCAGGCACCAGTGCTGACCACTCTGACTTTAAACCCACAGTTAATCAAAACACAAACATAGGCGAACCTCTGCACATAAATGATACATCACAAGTTGACATAGTTATAGAGATGCAAAGTTGGAATGGTGATGGTCATGAAGAAAAATCGAAGGACAGTGCTCACAAGATCAAACCGGTTAAGAGAAAATTACTGAATCAGGATGGATCAGGAGGACAGAGTGAGGCCAGTGACAGTGACGACTCAGAGTATGACTCTGATTGCGGAGAGGCTATTAAACGATTGCACTCTGTAGTGGTAGTGCCAAAGAATTCTTCCCTAACATTGGATACACAGGACACGGGAGCCTCTTCATCTAGTCAAATGAATAGCTCAGAGCCACAGCATGCTAATAAAGCAGCTGACCTGAATATCAGTGAAGTCCCACATCAAAGGCAGGAAAGTGCTTCCACTGCATGTGGGGAGACCAGTGGTGCATGTGCTAATGTGAATGCGTCACCACATGACAGCATGTTGTGTCAATCCCAGAGTAATATGATTGATAGCACTAGTCAGTCAGAGGGTTCCAGCTCCATCAATGCCCAGCCTTACAAGACTCCTTATAACAGTGCCCATGAAAGACCAAAGATTAGTGCAACAGTGAACCAGATTCCTCCCCACAGCCTTGAGAATTCCAGGCAGTCTGAGCAAGGGCACAAACAGAATTATGTAAGTGTCAGAGATGGAAGGATGCACCCCCATTACCAACATGATGACTTCTCTGGTGCTGACAATATCAACAACAAGAATGGATTCAGCCTGGGTTGGGATTTCTCACAACCAGAGCAGCCCAGCAGTACATACCAGCAGCCTGATAGCAGTCATGGGCCACAGTTACTGAACCCTAAACAGACAGGAATCTCTCCCCCGGGACAGGAGTACAGGCAGAGTAATGCCTCCTGGAACCACCAACCCACAATCATGCAGACCAGCAGACCACCCTACCTCCATGTGCTTGAACATTTTCAGGATGCGGCAGGTGAAGTTCATCCTGACTCTCTTACTAATGACCATGAGGAAGACAGTGGAGATAAAGCATTAAGTCTTAGTGAAACCGCAGTCGAATGCAATGGACCTCTAGGGTCATCAAGCTTTGTCCAAGGTCATGAAATAAGCAGCAACAGCAGGGGCTCTGCCAACGAAGGCTCTGCCATCCCTGACCCCCCTAGAGAAGACAACCTTAGGCCCCACAGAGGCAGGGGGCCTCCCAAGAAAAGGCGTCCAGAGATTGAGTCAGATTCAGACAATGAGGCAGAACCTGGGCCTGCGGTCAAAAGGGAGCGTCAAGGAGAAACGGATGTCTCTAAGGAAACTCCTGTTAAGGCTGAGGTGAGCCGCCCTTTACTCACTCTGCAGGACTTTCAAGATTCCAATAAATGGAGAGAGATGTCCAAGATTAAAAAGATGCCCCCTTATTTTGACTTGATTGAAGAGAACCTGTATCTAACTGAGAGGTAAGGTGTTGTCCAGCGTGGCTAACATTAAATAAGTTATTGTTTGTACATTGAATTACACCATAATAAAACATGAAACTGTTATCAGACTTAAGCTTTGAAAACTGTTCAATGTTATTTGCAGAAAAAAGAGCAAATCTCATCGAGATATCAAGAGAATGCAATGTGAGTGCTCAATGCTGTCCAGAGAGGAGCGGTCTCGTGGAGTATTGGCTTGCGGGGAGGACTGCTTAAACCGACTGCTGATGATTGAGTGGTGAGTTGTTGCATACCACTAGAACTGTGACAGAGCATACAAGACATCCACATCTGGTTTATTAAATTTACTGAATGAAACAGTTTGCAGGGTTTCTACATGGGTTGGGAAATCTGAAAATGTGTGGAAAAATAACATGGTGATTTCTTGGTCTTGAAAGGCTTGCAAATTGCACAAAATAGTATGTAAAAATATTGTTCAGTCCCAAGTAGTACAAACATGGTTCTTTTGTATCTATCTGTCTCTATTTATTGTCTGTTTTTACAATGCCCAAAATCAAATTGCCCCTCAGGGATTAATAAAGTTTTATTGTATTTTATTGTGTTCGCACAACTACAAATTTTCTCTTTAGACCCCCTTACATAAAGAATTATGGGGTTTTGAATTCGAAACTGCGTAGGAACTCTGAATTTGTTCACTCAGTGAATAAACTATTTCTTGAAATATTTTCTCCCTAGCTCATCACGGTGCCTGAATGGAGTGTACTGCTCTAACCGACGCTTTCAGATGAAACAGCATGCAGACTTTGAGGTTATCCTCACAGAAGACAAGGGCTGGGGATTACGTGCAGCTAAAGACTTGTCTTCGTAAGCCTCTTAAAAGTCTTCAATAAATTATGCTACATAAAGAACATGGAAAGAGTTATATTCCAGAATGAAATATGCACCATTTGAACAAGTTGACGCCTACTCTTCCAAAGTGAAAGTAAAGCAGATTATGGGTTACTATTGAAGTTATGAGTCATCTTAAAGCCTTGGCTCACAAAATAGTTGTTTTTTTAGGATAGAATCATCTGTGTGTACTGACTGTACTTTCTGTGTGTATACTGACTGAGGAATTTCAGGTTGAATTTTTCTTTTTTTTTTTCAAAATGTAAAATCTAACACTTTGGAATTAAACCCTTCATATATGAGACAATTATTGATGTTCTTAAAACAATGTTATGGGGGGAAAACTGCCAAGATGATAGTCTCACTTGTTTGTTTTGATTGCCATTTCAGAAACACCTTCGTACTGGAATACTGCGGTGAGGTGTTGGACCACAAGGAGTTCAAAACAAGGGTGAAAGAGTATGCTCGCAATAAGAACATCCACTACTATTTCATGTCTTTAAAGAATAATGAGGTAAGCATGGATATATGATGCATTATACATGAATGTTAATATTTCACTTGTAATTGGGCTTCATCTAGTTAAAGTGGGTGACAAAATACTTCCATTATTTCTCCTCAGATCATTGATGCAACACTGAAGGGTAATTGCTCTCGATTCATGAACCATAGCTGTGAGCCCAACTGTGAGACCCAAAAGGTACATTGGCTAAAAAAAAGCCCCCTCCAAGTTTACCAGTTCAGTTTACCTTGTTGGAAGCTGTCAAGCCTGATAATTTGTATCCCATTTCAGTGGACTGTCAACGGTCAACTTAGAGTTGGGTTCTTCACCACCAAGGCAGTCACTTCAGGAACTGAACTGACTTTTGATTACCAATTCCAGCGATACGGGTTAGTGTTTCCCATCACTGTGTTTTCAGCAGATTTGTTGTTGTTTTTTTGTTGTTGTTTTTTCACTCAAATTTTGCATTGTCCTTTTGTTCCATGCGTGAAAACATTTAAGCCAACATAGTTGACATGTAGCAAAAGATTGGTTATTTAACCTTTTAACTGGTGGTTTCATCTTGGTTATTTCACCTCTCTCTTATCTTACCCACAGCAAAGAGGCCCAGAAATGCTTTTGTGGAGCTCCTAGCTGCAGAGGCTTCCTGGGTGGGGAGAACAGAGTTAGTGTTCGAGCAGCTGGAGGGAAGATGAAGAAAGACCGCAGTCGAAAGAAGGATACAGTGAGCGCTCTTACTACGGTCAGTTCATGTTTCATGTTTGAAAATGTTTTTCCGGTGTCTCTTTTGAGGCATTTTTGAAATCTTTCTGAACAGCAATTACTGTATTTGCAAGAGCAAAAATTTCCTATACCACTATGACCAGCAGTGATGGTGTTCAGGCATAACTTGGTCAGGTTTGTACAGGCATCAGGCTAATTGCTCTGAGAGCTCCAGTGACTGTTCCCATCCATAAATAACACAGTTGAAACACAAAAGACAGGTTATTTTAAGATTGCTTCCCATGCTAGTGGTGTCTGTCTGATATCTATGGGCCTATGTTACTTAATAGCCAAATTATTCAACTTCATTTCAACTGGCAGTCCACTATTTTGAATGAGATACAGGGCAGGTTTGTTTGAGAAAGTCAAGTAGCTCGCAATCACTCAATGCAATGTAATGCAAGTAATTACAAACTGCATAATTATAAGTGATACATGTTTTGACTAATTATCTTGTGTCCTCTCCATGGTAATGAATTGTCTCAATATGTCTCTACACCATTGTCCCATTGTTTTTTTTTTCCTCAGGTGGACGAGGAGCTGGAGGCACTACTGGAGAACGGAGAGGGCCTGTATGATGAGAAAGAGGTGGTGTCTCTCTGCAGACTGATGGTCCGAGTGGAGACCATGGAGCAGAAACTCATCTGTCTCAAACTGATTCAAGTAAAACATCTGAGCTGTTCATGTGTCAAGTCTTATAGTCTAATAGATTGTCTATTTTTGTGATATGATTTGGGCGGCATGATGAAATATGTGTTGGTGTTCCCACTTGCAGTAGGTAATATTAAGGTTGTGTTACACAGGATACTCAGAATCCATCATGCCTGAAGCAGTTCCTAGACCACCATGGTTTGTCGTTGCTGTGGATCTTCATGGTTGAGCTGTCTGAAGCTAAGGGCAACAGTGCCAACAACATCAAACTGCAGTTTGCGGTGAGATTTGTAATTGATTTCCCATTAAATTATCTCACATCACACTGAAATAACTTTGTTAATTATCTTATAAACCATCTTCTATTAACTGTTATCTACTATTCTGTTAACAGATTATGAAGACCCTAGCTGTGCTACCCATCTCTACTAAGAACATGTTGGAGGAGAGCAGAGTCCTGACCTTCATTCAGCGATGGGCACAGACACACGCTCTCCCACAGCCTGCTGAGATGGACGACTACTCCAGTGAGAACACGTCACGTGCTCAAACACCCCTCAACACCCCTGACGGTTCCTCCACCAAACTGGGACCAGAATTGGACAGTGACACCCCCAAACGGGCTGTGTACCGCCGCCTCAAAATCATCAGTGAAAACAGTCTGGACAGTGCACTCTCTGATGCCAGCAAAGCATCTGATGGGAAGGAGGACGAGGAGGAGGAGGATGAGGAGGAGGAAGATGAATCTTCACGTGCTGGACTGCCTGATGGAAAACAGGTGAAGGCAGACCAAGTAGATGAAGCTGCAAATCCTGCAAAGGAACCAACGGAAGAATCAGTCAAAGAGTTGACAGTGGAGAAACAAGAAGAGGCAGAAACGACTCCAAGCATTGAGCTCCAACCTCAAACACAGGAGGTGAAAGACAAAATGGAGGAGTTGGAGATAGAGAAGAAGGATGTTGACATGAAAGAGGATGTGAGTGAGGCTCTGCAGGATGCAACTGAAGGGCCAAAGGAGACTTGTGACGAACAGAAGGAGAGTGGGGAGGAGCAGACCAGTCAGGCAGTGGAGGAGGAGAAGAAGGTAGAGGTTGAAGGAGAGCAGCCCACCATTAAAATTCAAGAGCCTGAGAGCGAGTCCACCCAAATGGAAGTTACTGATGCTCCGTCTGAGCCGCCTGCAGAGCATATGGAGATCCAGGCAGAGACAAAAGAGGCTGAGAAAGCTCCTGGCAGTGAGGAGCAACCTGGTGAATCTACCACTGATGTTCCCCCCAGCTCTGAGACCCCAGAGGCCAGTATAGCCTCTGAGAGCACAGTGGCCCCAATGGAGCCCTCAGTGGTGGGAACTCCTTCTCAGGATGAGGAGGAGGGTGTCTCAGATGTGGAGAGTGAGAGGAGTCAGGAGCCCCAACTCAGTGCTGTGGACATTGGTGGTATGGCAGCCAGGCTCCTGGAAAGCTGGAAGGACCTGAAGGTAAGTCCAAGTAAATGCGGTTACATGCTTAAAAAACAGACAAACATACACAAATGTATTTTTTTCCCGTTTTTCTGTTTGTCAGCTGTTGGCATGTTATTGTATTCTTAAGTTTGAAGTTAAAGTATAGTTCTATTACCCTTTTCAGGAGGTGTACAGAATACCAAAGAAAAGTCAGGTGGAGAAGGAAGCAAATGGTAAGATCATTACAGTGTCTATTTTGACTTTGAATTCTTTCGGTATGGCTTTGACTAATTTGATTGTCCCAACACAGATCGCAGC
The DNA here is from genome assembly GCF_048128805.1 of Centroberyx gerrardi. Lineage (NCBI taxonomy): Eukaryota > Metazoa > Chordata > Actinopteri > Beryciformes > Berycidae > Centroberyx > Centroberyx gerrardi. The sequence goes on from NC_136008.1 coordinate 15,312,690, forward strand.
CGAGATCGAGATGCAGCTTTGACGCCACGCACCCCTTCTGGTAGCCGAGAGCGTGAAAGGGAGCGAGAGAAGGAGAGGGAGAGGGAGCGCGACCGAGACCGAGACCGAGACCGGGACCGGGACCGGGACTATGACAGAGACAGAGACAGAGATCGAGACTGGGACAGGGACAGAGACCGGGAGCGGGACCGGGAGCGGGACCGGGACAGGGACCGGGACCGGGACCGGGACAGGGACCGTGATCGAGCTTCTGACAAAACCCCCCGCAGTACGGAACGACGGAGGAGACGCTCTACTTCTCCACCACCCTCATCCTATGAGAGGAGCAGCCGACGTACTGAGGAACGGTAAGGAGTCTTGTTGCCTTCCAGCATAGTACATGCCCTCCAGGGCATCACGAGGCAAATTCAGGTCAGTCAGTCAGGGACGCTTGGTGAGATGATGCGCTTCATCAGATGGCCTCTAGAGGGCGTCTTTGACTGTGAGATGCAGTGTTTCCCGTACAGTCAAGTCAAGTCAAGTCGAGTCAAGTTGGTCAGTGTATAGAAATGTATCTAAATCGATCTCTGATGCGCACATCACGTCATTGGAGATACACAGACCAGCAGCATTGTACTCAATCCACAGAGTCTCCTGCTGTGAAAACTGAAACTTAACATTCCACAATTTGCTCCAAACTCGCCTGTGTTAGTAATGGATTTGTAAACGGCAACACGTCTTCTGCTGCCCTGCAAACTTTAACGGTAGGTAACGTTATTACCTTGTGGTATTTAAGTAACGTTATGGAATTGGGTAATTGAACCACATGCGCTGTGGGTCTGTACAGGATCTGTGCTTTTTACAATTGCAAATCATCAAAAAGGTTTTGTCATGCAACCAGGGTCTCTTTCTTCTGTATTTTTAGGTTTGACCCATCGAACAGCAACAAGACACCAAGGGTGGTTGGTGGGAAGGAGCGTAACAAGCTGTCCACAGAGGAACGCAGGAAACTGTTTGAGCAGGAGGTTGCTCAGCGGGAAGCCCAGAAACAACAGCAGCTTCAACAGCAGCAGCAGCAGCTCCAGACTATGGCTTATGACCCCAGTCTGGCCTATGCCTCCAGCCCCGGCTTCATCACCTACCCTCCTGGATACCCCATCCAGACCTTCGTGGACCCCACCAACCCCAACGCAGGAAAAGTATTGCTACCTACCCCTTCAGTGGAGCCCATGGTTGCCACCCTGAACTATGAACAGACTCCTCCCCAGCCTCTTATCTCAGAGCTGGGACTGACCTCTCCTTCCTCCACTTCCCAGGCCCCTCCAGTCTCTAGCCTCTCTCAGCACATCACCACCAACCCACTGGAACTCGCCCCCGGCGCCCCCCAGCAGTATGCCCAGCCAACTGTAGCAGCCCAGGACGCAGGGGTCGCCGTCCTGTCTGTCCCTGCCCAGACAGCCCCTCAGGTGCAGGGCCAGCAGAGCTACACCACCCTGTGGGACCCCACCACTCAGCAGGCAGTCACTGTGCAGACCCAGCCAGCGCAGCAGTATGCTGCAGCCCCAGCACAGGCTCAGACGCAGACGGCCATCTATTACCAGGGCCAGCCATGCCAAACCATCTATAGCATCCCCACTGCCTACCCTCAGGCCAACACTCCCGTCATACAGGTACGGCCCCACACACCATTCACTATTCTTATCCTCTGATGTATGTACTTTGCTTTTCTTATTACTAAAGTGTTGCGCAGAGTAGCTCAATTTATGTTGTCATACCATAAATGTGGAAAACCCTAAACACACCTTGATAGATTTCTGTAAATTCTGTAGGACATATCTGATCTGATTGTTCTGTTTCTGAAGGCATACACTGAGCCCACTGCCAGCTACCTGCATGGCCAGCCTGTGTATACAGGCCACCAACAAGGAGTGGTGGTGCAGCAGGGAGGCACAGTCACCACCATTGTCACATCCCAAACTGTCCAGCAGGTAACACATATACAGTCCCTCCTATCTCTGAAGCTTATGGAATAAGTAGAAGCTGCACCAAATTTCTGACGGCTAACTAAAGATAAAGATTTTCAGGAATATAGTGTTCTCATACATGTGGATTTGAGACAACCTATACCTCAGTCTGGCCACAAGGGGGTGTGAGTGTTGTATACATGAAAATGATGAATTTCATGAGCGCCACATCAGTCCGAGACCGGTCTCATGCAATGACAAATTGGCCTTTAAGATGTGATTAAGCATGGGTACAATTAAGGACTGGACTTAATCTATTTGGATTTTGTATTTGGGTAGCCGTTTGTAAACAACAATCACAATGACAATAATGGTATAAAACGACAATAATTGGTATCAAACATGTAGCTGAAGTTAATTAGGTTCCTTCTCCTAGAAAATCCCGGAAGCTATTGTAAGTATTTTGAAGTGAAGCTAAATTGATTTGCTGCTGATCCCTGGTTTCCTAATCTCTTTCTCCTCTCCAGGAAATGATTGTACCCAACAATGTGATAGACCTGCCTCCTCCCTCTCCACCCAAGCCCAAAACCATTGTCCTACCTCCAAGTTGGAAAGTGGCTCGGGACCCTGAAGGCAAGATCTACTACTACCACATTGTCACAAGGTTGGTATTGCTGTGTGTCTGCGTGTATGTTTGTCTGTGTATCTGTAATGCCCTTGTACGTATTTCTAACTTACATTCTCTGTCTGTCTCTCTCCCGCTCTCTCTCTCTCTCTCTGCACACCAGGCAAACACAGTGGGACCCTCCAACCTGGGAGGGCAGCAGCGATAATGCTAGCGTGGACCATGACTCTGAGATGGACCTGGGAACACCCACCTACGATGAGAACCCCTCCAAGGTGAGCTTTTAGCAGTGATCATTTTCTCGGTACTGGCCAGTGCTTCGTATATGATTGTCTATGCAATATAGGTATAATGTTTTTGTGTTTCACTAATATATTTTTGTAAAGAACCAACTGTGTAAAGTAAACCCATGTTACCTCATTTGACAATGTGAAAAAATCCTCTTTACTTTTTCGTTCGGTTCCCAGAATGTTTATGCTTGGATGCAAAACATGATTATAGTGTTTGTTCCCTGAAGTAATTGAAGATGCTGCACAAGTGATTACTTTCAGCTGTGGCCCAGGTCTGGAAGAAAAAAATGAAAAACATTCGGCACGATACCATAGAGTATTCAATGAATGTTATGACTTGGATGACAACTCATCCTACTTGTAAAAAGGCTTCATCAGAGTCGACGTGTGGAGATGAAGATTTGAAGGGAGAATCTACTGTACTCTACCTCTCTCCCGCTCTCAGCTGTCTGTCCCTTAGCCCCAAGGCAGTCAGGGGGAGGGATGGCTCAGCTCATCTCCTCTTCCTCTGCCTCGTTTGTTTTCCCTCTTCATCTTTATCCTTCCTTTGATGATAATGGAAACCATCTGGGAGACCTTGCATTCGTTTATTTGCGGTTTCTCGTTTTAGAGTCTAACTACGCAAGTGTCCCTTTTGTCTCTGAGATCAATTTTTAAAAGATGTAACAGAATTGAAAAGGCATGTAACAAAATCGAGATGGAGAGATCCTTTTTTTTTATTATGGGATATTTCCCACCAAGAGCCGCTACGAGGTCATGGACCATTTCCCAGCTTGTGTTTAGATAGTGGCTGTGGGCTGTGTCCGTGCCCGGGTCTTGAAATAATGCCCTGTGCTCCACTTGTAAGCCGTTCTGTTTCACCCTTTCTGGATTCCTCTCCATGACACTGTCCCGACTCTGCAGGCATAGTGCCCCTCTGGGAGTGTGGAGATCTATGTGTGAATCCTTTGTGCTTGCCTTTGATCCTCACCACTCTGTTATGGGCATAGTCAGTCAGCTGTTGCCTGTCTGCCTTTGTTGTTGAGGGTTGGGGCCAGAGGGAGCGTCCTGGCAGGATATCCCCGCTTTGTGTGGCTCCTGTAGAAGGGCTGGTGACCAGGTGCTGTTTGTTGCCCCACTGACCTTGATAGCTGCTGTTCTGCAGCCAGTTGCCATGTTTGATTGAGCCGGTGCACGGGCGTGGCCAGCACAACCTTACTTCTACTATTTCATCTGCAGAATGTCCGTATGCCAAAGCTGGATTTTTGTCAATATGAAATGGTGATGCCGTCTGCCATTACAGCTGAGAAAATGTCTTTGTCAAAGTAGTGAAAGGAGTAGAATATAATGAGGGGGTTACTTTGTGTCAGGTTAGACTTGCAAAGCCAGGCTTTTAACATGAAACAAATGGCATTTCTTTAAAGAGAAAAAAGGCTTAATGATACCATTCCTCTCTCCTATTATGTTTTACAGTTCTCCACTAAGACAGCTGAAGCAGACACCTCCAGTGAATTGGCTAAAAAGAGTAAAGAGACGTTTCGCAAAGAGGTGAGCCAGAGTCTCTGCAAGCAATGTTCTCTGTCCTATGATGTGACTTTTTCACTGTTTGATCTTCTCCACCTTTATCCAATTCAAGCTATGCAACGACTTCCATCTTTTTGCCGTTCCGACAATCTGCCGCTGTCGTATTTATTGGTTGCAGAGATAGGGATGTACGTTTTTACATATTATCCTGTTTTTAACATGGTCTTCTGTATATGTGTGTGTTACTCAGATGTCCCAGTTCATAGTGCAGTGTCTAAACCCTTATCGAAAGCCAGACTGCAAATTAGGACGCATCAGCAACACGGATGACTTCAAACACCTGGCTAGAAAGGTAAGACTGATCCCATTTGTTAAACAATAGGGTGTTTGTACATGCATTTAGACTCTCCATTAATGTAGGGAACCTTTCATCTTTTCTTGGCCTCTCAGTGGTCAGAGCACATGAATGAAAGTATTGGTCAGCTCTTAACTTAAAAGGAAAAGTTCTCAAAGTTTCCCTCAGACCAGAACTAAATAGTTGAGCTCCCACGATTTCTTTCTCCAGCCAAACAATGTTTTTGTACTCTGTTTTTGGAGGAGACTTGGAACACATTGTACATGTAGACTATTATCTCCCTCTCTTTGTTTTACTCATTCCTTTCTAAAAGCCATTTCAGCCAGCATTTCTTCAAAGGACAACAGTCTTTTTTTTCCATGGTTCTTGGTGGGTCTATGGATCGTCGACCACAGCTCTGTGGGGACTGGTTTATATTGAGTGCCACTTGGACATACCAGGACTCTGAGAGCATTGGCACAATAAACAGAGAGATGATTTTGGCTTCACCCATTTAGAGCTTGAGTTTCATTGTCTCACATTATAAAGGACAAAGTCACTGTAGGAGATGAATTAACCACCCAGCCACCCCTCTACCACTTAGTTATACATCTTAGTTATGCCGTTCACTTTAATCTGTTGACAGGAGAAATGTCTAACTCTTTTCTTCTCTCTGTCAATCCCACTAGCTAACTCACGGTGTTATGAATAAGGAGTTGAAAGCTTGCAAGAACCCCGAGGACCTCGAGTGTAATGAAAATGTGAAGCACAAGACCAAGGAGTACATCAAGAAGTACATGCAGAGGTTTGGCTCCGTGTACAGGCCCAAAGAAGACACAGAGTTGGACTAGCCTCCAAGGCCGCAGACAATGCACCTGCTCTGGGCTAAACACGAGACGCACAGATCTGCCTTTCCGCTCACTCCTTCATGTATGAATCAGCCAGCCTGGACCGTGAAGTCGTTTCATACGCATATTTATGACTAAGACTGAACTGCTGCCCAGAAAGCTCTCCGGGCCCTGTGGTCTGCGGAGGGGCCCTAACCTAGAGAGTGTCAAGAGACTCAAGTGTCACTGACTGACCGGAGAGTCCAGGTGAAGTGTTGGCAGAGGCCGACACTGAGGGGTGCTACAGAGACTAACGTTTTCACTGACATGTTTTGATTTTTAGCATTTACCCGTTTGTGGCTCTTAAATGTTCCCAAGTTGATCACCTCGATTCCACTTTTTAAACTCTTCTACCCCCGACTGAGGATTACTGAAAGGAGTCAACATTGGAATCATGTTCATGAATTGCTCTTCATTACTTTCCACTGTTAAAAATGGATCAATGTGAGAAAAAGAAGTCCTTTTTTTTTTTTTTTCTTTTCTCCATAGGACTTTTTTCTTGTGTGTGCTTCAAACCCCCCCACCCCCACCCCCACCACCACTGAATCTGTATCTGGTGCTGCTTTTAGCTGGGCTGTGGAGGTCCAAGCTTCCACTCCTCAAACCCTGCCTTCTAACCACAAGACTTTGGAGCCTCTGTTGTTTTATGAATGCATGATGTAGGCTGAGGTCAGGTTGGTATCCTTATGGAAATTCCTACATTTTCCAGGTCTCCTGCTCCAAGTAGTATGTCCTCACCAACAAGTGGGAATATTTCACATGAACGGGAAGCCTAAGTCGTAGTTCAGTTGTTTTATATTGAGCTTGTGCTCACAATACACTCGCAGATCAGCCGGTGAACAGCAGGTTGGCAACGGGATTACCGATCAATGTTTTCATGTCTTTTTATCAGTTTATGTATGATGAAGGGAGCAGGGTTTGAATGCTATGTTTGACGTGTGGTTTAGCTATGTGTCAGTTTTCCCCATATCCTGTTCAGTCCCCCCCTCCCCCCCCATCAGCTTGTACCTGCCCTGTTCCCTTTTCACAGGAATGGTTGTAGCATTGCGATTTTAACAGTTTCTTAACATCTCGTGTGTTATTGCTCTTTTTACCATAGTAAGTCCTTGTTAGACATTAGAGACGTTTGGACTGTCCTGCTCTGCAAACTCTTGCTCATTAATGTCCAAGATTTGTCTCGGCGTCATGGTTACTGTTTCATTAGCATTGGGTCATTAATTCATCATGTTTCAGCCCATTGCATTGCATTAAACAATGTTCCAACATATGTATATTGCTTTATATGTGAATATATTGAAAAATAGTTTTGGGAATGTTTAAATAAGCAAATACTTTGTAAAAGGACTATTGTTCCATGATTGAAAGTGTAAATATGTGTAATATTACAGAGCTGTACACAGGGGGGTCGGGTCAGGGGGCAGTGAGCCCACCCAGCCTCACCAGCTCAACCCTCCTGTTGCAGTTCCCACATCAGTCAGTCAAACCTAGGACCCCACTGACTCACAGCCCTCTATTTTATTTCAGTGGTAGGGGTGATTTTCAGTTCAGTTTTTTGTTTATTATTATTTTTTTTCTATGTACAAAGTAAGTTTCACCCTACTCTTCTGTAAGTATTGTGTAAGCACATTGTCATACCGAGTGTACAAACATTTTAAAAGACAATAAACTTTTTTGTAAAACAGAGTCTCATTCCTTGCCGAGTAATTGAATTGAGTGCCCGTGGGTGTCAGTTAAACAGACCCGAAACAGCTCTAACCAAGTGACCTCTCATGCATGATTAACTACTGAGTGCACACCCAACTGGCTCACTCCTCTAATAAGGGGCATGCATGGTGCGACTGCCACTACGGCGCGTACGCACAGACAGTGTTGTGCCAGATGTTTGGCCCCAGTAAGGGGAATCAAAGTGATCGACTGCTTTCATTAGAGACATTCAGCGCGCTCTAAATATGGAGGCCTGTGACGAGCGGAGAGAGAGACGCCTCCGAGCTTCCCCTTTCCTCTGTCCCAACCCCCTCCCAGTATATGTGCATTCCGCAGCCCCATGCCTGCGCGCCCCAGACCGCAGTTAAGCAGTCCCGTCTGGAGTGCGTGACGGCATGTAACGCTGCCCCGGGCCATGCAACATGCCTGCTCCCACTTAGAACTGAAGGCAAAGAGATCATTAACAGATTTCGGCTCAGAGCGGAGCAGAGGGGGAGCTGGAATCAGATCGCGTCTCAGAGAGAAAGAAGAAACTTGCAGAATATTTTGGATGGAGCTATTATTTTACGTTCACCCTCAAACCATTAAATACCTCTTAACTGATTTCCCCTAGGGCTTGGGATAGGAAATGTTCTTATACACTAAAACCCTTGATAAGGAATGGGATATGCCAAGTAAGTCCAAACTTCCTCACTGTGCAATCCATCAAGTGGTTTTTATATTTTGCTCTGAGTAACAGCCATGTCTCATAGGACTGCGCTTGTGGTCCAATTCAGGAACAATGTCGTTATCAAAATTCCTCGCAAGTTAGAAACACAACTGACACTTGGAGAAAAAATTTTCATTTGCGTTGCTTTAACTACTGAGACACACAACTCACACTGCCTATCTAAATTATATAGGCAGTGTGAAATTTGATGCTGAGCTGCTAATGACTCAGGACCAATGAATAATATGACACATCCCAATATTATAAACCTTTAGATATCAAATTGATGAGGTTTGTTCAAGACTATACACACATTATGATCAGTTTAACATTTACTTATTATCTACAGTATACATACAGAAACCTGCATGTTGTTCTATGCAGATTTGGGAGCATCAAGTCATCAAGTCTTTCTTTTATAACAAGATAAATGCACATGACTGGTTGTCAAAGTTATTTATTAAATGAAATAAAATCTTACAAAAACACATCAAGGAATATAGACAAAACCATATGTGACTGGCATTAAAAAAATAATGGTCAACCCATCTGAAGCCTTCTCATAGCGTAACTGTTACACAACACAGGTAACTTCCATGGTTCCCATAGATTTTTTTTTTGTTTTGAGTGTTGAAATGGTGCGGAAATAAATACAAAAGCAAGGAGGGAAATTTGATGCAAGCGTTGATCTTACAATGTCTTTGGATTTCATCTGGGTCTAACAGATGAAAAAAGGTGTCCAAAAAATTGAGCCATGTGAATTCTGAAAGTGTGTTAATTTGTGAGAAGTAAATAGATTCATTTTCATTCCTTTTCTTCAGTCTTCACAATTCATAAATGATTTTGCTTTAATTCACGACTATCAAAAAACAAATCAATATTTAAGATATTTACAATCATATCAATGATTATCGGGAAGAGCTAAGAAAGATGTTTTCATATTCCACAGAACGCTCCATTTCCACGTCCTGTGCCTGAGCTGGGAACATCACTGGTGCGTAATATATCTTCAATGCAAATAAATACCAAGGCCTTGAGCTACTTAGTGGCTGCAGCAGAACAAAAGAAAAGAAATCAGGACAAGTTTACAAAATCTAGAGTGAGTAGTCTACGCATTAGATGACATCTGCTCTCATAAAGAAAGTAGCAACCACAAGCATCATAGGAACAATTCAGAAGACGTTTCCCTGCATTCTACTATACTGTATCTTTTATGTAGATGTGGTGTAGGTCAGTGTAGATATAATCATTTCAGGTATAGAAAGGTGCAGCTCTGGCCAGGTTTAATTGAACAAGGGTTGATTATGTCAGATCCTGTATTGGTGAATGTTTTTTCTTTGAGGTTTAACAAAAAATGGAGAATGGTGCCCCTTATGCCACTTAGTGGTGGGAGCGATAGGTTGAAAAAATGAGATTCAGTCTGATAATTTTCCCAGATGAGTGGTGATATGCACTGCAGAGATAGCCAATCCACTTACACACATCGCAGAAGATACTTTCAATCAGTTGACTCCATGCCAACTGAAATGGTGATATAAATTGGGGCACAGGAAAGCGTCATAGGAAATGTACATTTTTCATTCTCTTTGTAAAAAGTGTGGAGGACTCCAATAAAGGAATCAGGAACGGTGGCAGCGTTCAAAAGTCACAGAGGTGTTGATGTCAGAGTGCCTCCCGAGTTATTCCAGTGGGAGTTGGGTGTTGTTTCGGCTTCCTCTCTTTAGTCTGTTAGTCTCATAGGTTCGGCCGAGCGGCTCTCAGACCACAGAAACCCCCTGCGTGGGGCAGGTAAGGACGGTTGCCACATCAGGCCTCTCAATGCGGGCCAGCGCAGAGCACAGCAGTCCCAGAGAGGAGCCCTCCTGTTGGGCCCAGTTGGAGAGCAGCGTGTGAGCCGGAGCCTCTCCACGCCCAAACAGGTCCAGCTGTTCAGGCTCGTAGCCCAGCACCCCTCCCAGCTGCCTCCAGCCCCTGCCCCCGCCCTCCTGCAGGAGGCGCTCCACCTCTTCCTGTCTGTGGGGGGCCAGATTGACGTACAGACGACTGTCCTGCTTGCTATCCCTCTTACTACCTGTGGATACACAAAAGATCAGCGGTCAGTCACTGTTTGGCATCATCAAGAAATAGCAAGACATTAGGATCTTTTCAAGACTTCTCAAAAGTCCAGGTTATGCTGATGTCTAGTGTGTAGAGTTGGTTTTAAACATCAGAACAGCTTTCTACCATACCTTTGCTGGGCTGGCTGTCCTGTAGGCTGTGAGAGTCCAGAAAAACACCGCTGTCACTGTGGAGCTTCTCTCCCTCTGGAGATGTTCCCAGCTCAGCCGCTCGGGCCTTGGACAGAGCCTTCTTCTGTTTACATGATGTCCAACTGAGCAGAACAGGGGAAAACACTGTCAGCTAAACTACGAACAGTGAACTGTTTTTCATCCCAGCAAAAAATCAGAAAGGAAGCAAAGTCAGAACAAAGTCTTCGCCAAAGATGTCAATTACACAATAGGGTGTATTCATCTGGACCTCGTCAACACCATGAAGTCAGTTCTAGTCACATAGCTATTGTTTGTATTGAACGAAAAAGAAATTATCTTTCATCCAAACATGATGAAGGAATCAAACCATAACTGTCTAACTGTTTTTCTGTTAAAGTCTGGTGTCATACTAGATTGTGATTTGTGATTTTCAGATCACATGTGTGTAATATTCTTTAATTATTGTTCCCAAATTAAAATTAAATAACTGTCTCATAATTAGTCATGCTTTAGGCCCCCCAAAAGGGCGAGGGGCGTCCCTGGTCACCACTCACCACTTATAAGCGACATAGAGAAGCAGACCCAGCACCACCGCAGCCAGAATAGACACGTAGGCCAGAATGTTGCTGCTGCCGCCCTCTTCCTGCGGAGTTAACCTGGGCGTTCCAGGGGCGGGACTGGTCTTCCCTTCCTCGTCCCCCTCCACGCCCGGCCAGCGAGGAGTTTCACGAGGACCATCAGACTCAGAGGGACGAGACAGGATGTGCAGCTTCTTATCTATTGAGATTGAGAGAGAGAGAGAGGGAGAGAGAGAGAGAGGGAGAGAGAGGTACGTCAGGAACAGTATCAATACATAGGCACAGATGCACATCATGAACATATTTGGACGGCGTAAATTATGGCCAGAAATAATCCCACAGAAGCCTGTGCGCCTGATGTAAGGATCAGTCATCCAGATCCCCTGGGGTTTTGAAACCCGGCCCTGCCCCTGCTTCCAGCCTCATGGCCTGCCTATTTTGGGATCAAACACTCCTGGGTACTGCGCTGACCTCTGCGGGGTCAGGGGGTCGTGACATGCGGCCCCTGCGTGTGTACAGATGACCTTACTCCTGGAGAGCGAGCAGGGCCGTTTGGGAGCGAGCCGACTCGTTGTCGGGGTCGGCAGCCTCCCTCGGCCCTCGGGTTGCGGGGGCAGTTAGCTTAAAGACCTGTCAAGCTCGTACCAATTGGACTACAGCACTTAAGTGGGCTGTTTTCTCACTGCTCATGTTTCCAGGCTTGGAGTGTTGCTGAGTGTTCAGATGAGGTGTGGATGCAGGTGTTGAACACATGTCCTAGCATTCTCCCTCCCGCTCTCCGTCCCCCCTCCTTCTAGCGCTCTCTCCTCTTTTTTAATCTTTCGCTATTGCTGCCTTCCCCTGCATATGGTCTTTACAAAATCCCATGTACACTACCAGTCAAATATTTAGACACACCTGATTGAATGTGCTATGTTTTTCATTATCTTAAAGCCATTTTGATCTAAAGGCTTATGCTTAAATGCTTGACATTTGTTTTTTAGACAAATATAAACAGTGAAGTTGTTGCCTGTGTATGAATTTCTTTCCAAAGCCTTTGCCTCTCCATCAAGGCAAAGGGCGGCTACTTTAAAGAATCTAAAATATAAGATCGTTTTGATTTGTTTAACACTTTTTCGGTCACTTCATAATTGAAGTTGTGTTATTTCATAGTTTTGATGTCTTTACTATTAATCTAAAATGTGGAAAATAGTAAAAAGCTTTTGACTGGTAGAGTATGTTCAATCCTTCAATCCAACCCTCCCTCGTCTTTTTTAATCTGCCCCACTCTCTGTGTACAACTCACCCATGCAGAGAGAGTCGGAGTTGGGCTGGCAGGCTCGGATCTCCACCTCACTGTCGGAGCACTGGGAGCAGATCTGGCAGGGTTTGGTGTGCCTGCGCTCCTCAGAGAAGGTTCCCGGGCCGCAGACTTGGCACTGCGTGTTTCCCTGGGGGTCACATGGCCGGGTAACACCCTCGCCGCGGCTACACACGGAGCAAATGGCGCACAGACCCCCTGAGCTTTCACCCTGCCGCCAAAGGTAGAAGTCTTCGCCGCAGTCGCAGGTCGTGTCCTGGGTGGCAGAGCAGGAGGCCAGCTCAGGGATACCAGCTGGGCAGCGGGCACAGGGAAGGCAGGGGGAGAGGCCTTCAGACGGGGAAAATGTTCCTGGGAAACAGATTACAAAATCAGTGCCGGTGTCTCTCTGAAGATGGCATCCGTGACTCGCTTACAAATATCAGTCTAAATAAAGTCTAAAACCTTCCAGCCTCTTGGAAAGTAAAGTTCAGTGAAAGGCAGATGACAGACATAATGATAAGGCAGGTATAACATACTCTATATCGGTACAGTAACTTCACATTATAATTACTTACCCTTTGGGCATGGCGTGCACTTGGTGTCCTCTTTCCCACATTCTACCTCCACTCCAAAGCCTGCAGGACACAGACTGCAACACTGTCCCGATTCTGTGAACTGGCTGCTGGCACAGGCGTCTCCGAGAGCAACCTATGTAGATGGACACCAACACAGTTAGTCGGTTCAAAAAAACGACGACAACTTTTGCATTCTCTTTTCGGACATAGAAGAAGACTAGAAAACATTTACTGTAAGTTGTAAGTTGGACCATTTTAGGATCAACGTCCTTTATTTTCAATCTACAATTATTAGATCTTCAAATTTAACTCTACTTAAGTTTTTAACACAGTACAGCACACAAGAAAAACGCGAGAGTAGGTTTTGCTTTGTTCAGGAACTTTTCTGCCTTGGACCACATGTGGGAAGGAAATCACACACATCCCACTCCCGTGCCATCGGAGAACGAGGGGAGCGGGTGTACTGAAAATGGCCTTTTTATCTTTTAATCTGCCTCAGTTTTCACCCTGAAAGTGCTCCGAGGCCTTATCTGCAGTGGGTAATGGAGAGCCCAGTTTGAGTTAAGACATGAGGGATAGATCAGACATTCCTAAGGGCTTGTACAGCAGGGTTGGTGCCTAACAGGAGTGGCTGGCTTTAATCAGATGGCTTTAGACCAGTGGAAAGAATAAGACATAAAGGGGTGAAGGAAAACACTCAGAGAAGAGGAGGAAGGAAGAAGTAAAAAGAGCTTCCTCCCTCCCACTCATTCCAAATCAGTGTGAATGACAGTGTGTAACTGTGTCTGCGTACAGTGGGTGTGTGTGTCTGTGTGTGTGTATGTGTGTGTATTCCTTGTCATCAGAAAGAGAGGGGGAGGTAATATAAAGGAGACAGTTCCAGCCCCAGGCGAGGGTGTCAGTTAGCCGGGGCTGCCCAGCATGTGAGTGTCTGTTTGGGTGAGAGGGGCCTTTGAAGTCTCCCAGCCCTGCAGGTGTGTCTATGAAGGTCAGTACGGCGCTCCCTCCCCTTCTCCAGGCTCTAAACAACGGCATCTTAAACATGCACACATTTAAGGGAGATTGGCCGACTGCGCCCGAGGGCTGACAAGAGCAAACAGATGTCTAACAACTAACCTCCTACAAAGGGGAAAAGTAACAGCTAAACAACCCACTGATGTCTCTCTTTGTCTCTGAAGTCTGCCAAGGAATACAGGCAGCGTGTGTGAACCTGCAGAGCCTCCAACAAAAAGCCCACCAGAAACACACACACACACACATACACCACGCCATGCCATGCCCCCAGTCACAAAACAGTGAAATCTTTCCACCATGCTGATACTACAGGGGAAACAGCTTTCAAAGGGGGCTTGCCTCATTCCAACAACAACAGCCAGTTTTACTGCAGCACTTACAGAGGAGCCAGATGATATCTGAACACCCGCCACAGAACCCAGATCAGAGGTATTAGGGTGACGGGGCGGTAGGTTCCAGCAGGCAGTAACCAGTAGGATGCTTGGAGTTGGCAGACTGTGACCGAGCCTGGACCATAATAACCTGGAGCAGAAAGGCATCTGGCTAACTCTGGCTGGCCCGCTCCATATGACAGATGGAGCTCCACCGCTAACACTAGCTAACCTCTTAGCCCTCAATCCATACTTTGATAAATATTTGGTGGCAGCGGGGCTGTTTTTATTTTTATCTCCAGCCAGGCCCTCTGTCATTTCACACAGCCCGGTGTGAGTCTGGGCTGGTCGAGCTCTCCAAGCCGGGTTGGAGGGCCAACTTGCTGGCTTGGCATTTCACCCACTGGGCCCCAATATAAAATTAAATATTTAGTCCATGTCCCACTGGAAAAGAGTGGGAGCAGTGACCCACTCAGGAGCGTAATGACTAAGGGAACAAGGAATGGCACTATACAGTATGTGTGCCATTGAGCAGTTAATGTTTATTGGTGTGTGAAATATTTCAGCATCCAATCATATATTCACTGCATTTAACACTGTAAAGAATTAGGCTGATTTACACTGTATAATTCCAAAGGACATGAAAGTAAACAAGAGTATGAAATCATTTATTAAGTGTTTTTTACACCAAAAGCTCATCATAGTCCCTTACAAAGCACAAATATTTATATTAAAAATAAACAAGTTGTGTTTGTGTGTCATGTACAATTATTTTATTTATTTAACTCAAATTCTACTTAATGAGTTTAGAATCATTATATAGGCTTTACCCTCTAAGTTACAATGTAGGTTAAGTCCAGCTGCTCATTTTATTTGCTGGTGTTCCTGTAGTATCATACATGCTTTGTGTCATAGTTTCAAGCATGCTTATTTTGCTGAGGCACCAAAATCATTAAGAATCACTGCTATTGAGAACAGTGACTCAGATCTTATCTGGTCCCTTCGGGGCGGACAGATAGAGGGACGGGGGCTGCAGTTGCTCCCTCCGTTTAGGTAAGGAGCTGCAATCTAAAGGGATTCCCTAGTGAGAACAGAGGGACCACCAAGTAGCACCGCTTTCAATGGGGCTCTCAACTCTACGGCTGTCACAGTCACTCAGTCATCACACACACACACACGCACACACACACACACACACACACACACACACACACCTCTTTTCAGCCCTCACTGTGCCTGAAGCAATTCCTGTGCCTTTTTGAAGTGAGAGCACTTTTGATATGATGTGTGGGTGTGGGCTGGAGTGAGCAGCAGCCGGCAGTTTCCACAGTAAATCTAGTCTGAGTGATGATAAGCACACAAGGCCAGCAGGACTCTCTCTCTCTGTCTGTGTGCGGACTCTAGGCCCATGTGCCCACAAAAGCTGTAGGTTCCCTAGGCAGAGAGAAAGCTGTCTAACCTGCACATCCCATCTGCACTGATTACTGTCATTAGCATACAGGGAGCATCGCCATTTCTAAAACAGCCACCGCTAATCTTATGTTAGATGATTTTCTTTGCATCTTCCTGAGGGATAAATTAAAAAGGGCATTGATCTTCTTTTTTCAGGCAGGATGTGTGCACTCTACTTTATAATCCTCCCTCCTGTAAATTAAATGAGATAACATGGAGTGATCATTTTTGTGAATCTGCTGATGTTCAGCTGCCTCGTCCAAGAGCAGAGCAGCGGTTAAAAGTTGAAAATGGTCCTGTAGTCTGCCCCCCAAAGAAATCTGCTTTACTGTTAAATGGAAATTCAAATGACTGCGTTACAAAACTACCCCCCACGCTCCACCCCCCATCCCACCACAAACTGGGAGAAAATGATAATTGCTTCGCTCCGGATATCCAGACCCCAGCAATACTTAAAACTATGCCACATTTTTACCAGGAACTGCCGTGAGCAATGAATGTGGCAACATCTACAGTAAACTGGGAGTTGCTAACAGTAACAGTAGGCCAGCTTGAGGAGTACACTCACTTAACAAACTACAATGAACTAAACTAAAACATCCTGCAAGTTATGACAAAACCGTTGTAGTGTGCAAATAATAAGTCATCTTACCAGTATGAGGGTAAGGCTGAAGAAACATGGAAATTGATAGTGAAGTGTTTTGCAAAATACAGGAGAATAGTGCAGCTTATAATTCATTAAGAAAGCGTGGTGATATTATACCCTTTTATATTATACAGATACACATCTTTTTTAGGGCTGAAGTTTATCTAAATGCTTTGATCTAGTAGAAGAGGTTTGACTCATGAGAGCGTGTCCAGACAGGACTACAAGCCCCATGGGCTTTTGAGGGAGATGAGTGTCAAATTGTTGTCTGCAACTGTGGAGGCAGGGGCTTCTTTTCACACTTAGCTTCACTTAATAATATGCTATCAAACGCTTTTGAAACTACAATGTGGCCATCAAAGACATTAGTTATTACTGCATAGGTGTATAATCTATGTTAATTGTGTCTCCCTGTGTTTTAGGTTTGTCTTCTCTGATGTTCTTTTGTTTTTCACCTCACACTTAGCCACTCCACATGGTTGCGGTATAAAATTAACTTGATTGTATTGATGGAAAAATGTAAACTAATTACACAATTACCTGCCTTTCCTTGTTAATACATGAAATAACTACAAGCTGAAAGGATATTTTCAGGATGTTTTGACAGCATGGAGGTCTACAACAGCCCATGTGTCTGATCTGGGTAGGTGTAAGTAGGCCACAGTCTAAGATATGTCTTTGAGCAGCAATTTCAAACAGTTTCGTATGCTACAAAATAAATGATGGTCTTGTCTTGTTTAATAGAGCCACTACAACTTGCCTTTTCTCTACAGCAGTGGTTCTTAAACTGGGGCCCAGGGACCCCCAGGGGCCCTTTAGGGAGATTCCAGGAATGAGGATTACTTTGATTTCACTCTTATTTCAGTCAGGAGAGAATGTAAAATAAAGACTTTTCTGATGAGGGGTTTCACTTCCTCCACTGATAATTGAGATAATTACAAAAAAGTCTTAAACTTGAAGTGTATTTTTTACTGTAAGAAGGTGTACTAACTAAACAATTAGTTTACTTTTAAGTGTACTATTTTATTACTTGCTGGGACTACTTGGCCCAGATTTGTGTTTATAAAAGTGTACTCCTACTTATAGTTTATATCTGTATACTTTTAGTATAGGCTACTTGAGGTTCTCATACAAATAGGCTACTAAAAGTGTACTAAGGTATATTTGAACTTCTTTTGACTTAACTGGACCACTTGTAAGTTTATTAAAGTATAATTAATAACTAGAATTATATAATTCTAGTATAATAAGTAAGTATACTATTCCCAAGTGTTCCTTTTGCAAGTAAAACAAAAGTAAAATAACAGTAGACCCTGATTTTCAGCCAATTGCGTGGCTACAATGGCGTGTACTGTGATCAGAATTTGAAATATGTGAAATAAGAAATAGAGAAAACGTGTGTATGTTAGTAATGCAGTAACTCAGTGATGCTTACTTTTAACAGAAGAAGTGTGCAGATCATAAACGGACTCATGTCTTCAGTCTCCCAAATCCTCCTTGACTTCGAGCGGTCAGGTCTTGGTTCGTGCAGTGCGCTTCCAGTACGTACAGGGGCTATTTTCCTCTACACCCCCAAAAAAGTAAATCGCATAGAAAGGCCTCTTCAAAACTTCCAGTCCATGGAGAGAAATCAGCGTAATCTACACAACTCGGACCAAAAAAAAAAAAAAAAAAAAAAACTTGTCGGAGAATGTGCTGGTTCTGCTGACGGGACGGTTCAGTCTAGTCCAATAAATCTTCTTTTTTTTACTCTGAAGAAAGTAGCTTTCCTACAATCCGCGAGTTTTTCCCAGTAACGGCTCACGCATCTGCTTCTTTCGTGCATTCCCTACTGATCTAAGTGAACAAAAAGTTTCTTCTGCCTCAGCTTGCAGGATGCACGCCTCCTCCCTCCGCAGCTTTGAAACAGATGAGCCCAAGTAGCTCCGAGGTCCTGCGAGCTCTCCTGGGCCTTTTCTCCTCCCACCTCCTCTGCCTTTCAAGTGGCTTTATGATTGGCTGCATCCCTGCGACGTGCTGGTATTGGTAACAATAATAAGACACAGAACTGTGCCTCGATACATTGTAGTAAATAAACTGTGACATTTTATTACTTGGTCGAATGGTTGGCATTTATGTCACCCCGTAGTCTAAATATAATAATGGCGACAGACTAGCTGGTACCACATATCCCCGGGGATAAATAAAGTATCACATGTCTGAAATACATAGAGGTGATATTGTGTTAATTAACTGCAAATATGGCATTTGTAATGAAAAGCTGTTATCCAATACTAACTGGTATGTGGTCTGTTGTATTGCAGTGGTTCCCAAAGCGGGGTCCTGGGACCTCCAGGGGTTCTTCAGGGGGTTCTAGGGGTCCCCATGTAAAATTAGGAATAGTTTAATTTCTCTATAATTTAATTCACTAGAAATTACCCCAGTTAGAGAATGTATAAGAAGTGGCTTTTGTAATCATAGTTCTGTGTATAATAATAAATGTAGTGATGTCTAACAACATAGTGATGACAGTTTCCCTGCATCACTATTATTATACATATTTCAATACTGAATCAACAAGAACAAAAGTTTTTTGGGTTTTTTTAATATGGGGGTCCATGGGATAAAATGGGGGTCCAAGATTCTAATGTGTGTCTATTTGGGGGTCTGTGACATGAAAACCTTTGACGACCCCTGATACAACACATACAGGGCCACACTAAACACAACTGTGATCAGCTGTTATCAGAGAGAAAAGACGCGACGTGAATCAGAGGAGATGCTCTTGGAGTTCATGTTTGATCTCAGCAATTCAAAAGATTAGAAAACCAACACAGGGTGAATTACACACCTTGTAAATTCTAGAGAATGCATCACAGGGGGTCTGGAGACTTCAGAGGAAAACAAATGGAGAGATCTCTCAGACACAATACTACTTGCACTTCAAAGACTACTGAGAGATGAGAGGAGACAGAAAGGACAGTCTAAGACAGAGCCTGTTCTGGCTCTGATAAACTCTATGTTGCCATGCTGCAGTCACACAATGAGATCTTTCTCTTTCTGTCTCTCTCTCTCTCTCTCTCTCTCTCTTATACACACACAACAGCACGGTCTATTTGATGATGATGATGATGTCAATTTTCCTCAGTTTTGTTAAAAAAAATACATTATAAGGATTAATTGTCATTTGCTGGAACAAATGGCTATGGCATAATCAAACAAATGATAAAAGTTCAGTTGCAGCCAGACCCTAAACAGTTCCCTTCACACAAAGTGTCTTCTTTACTTGTCAACACCTGAAGGAACAATACAGACTCTTTAACTGTGGACATTACATCCAGCGGCTCCTCATACAGGGGTGAGAACTAGCAGCGCAGAGTAAGGCAACCATAAAAAAAAAACATGATCTTCTCATCCTCGGGCCAAGGAGAAATGGGGAAAGAGGACCAGAGGGGGGAAGGGGGAGGGCTGGGGTCATTGAAGGAGGACTGTTTGCGGGTTGTTGTGGTTCTTGGCAGGAACAACTCGGACAACACAGAAATTGCGGGAATTCCCGATAGCCGTCCCCTCCCATCAGCCCCGTTCGCCTGCCCTGGGGTCCGGAGAGGTCAGAGGGAGATGCCGGCAATAACCGAGAGCGAGGTGTCAACCCCTCCCACCATTGTCAGCGGGGCCACATCAGAGGCAGAGCAGTTACTGTATCCCTCTCTCCCCCCCCCCCCCACCCCCCCACCCCTCCTGCTCCACTTCCCTTATTCTGGCTTGTATTGACTGGGGGTCTACAGGCCGGTTTTATCACCCCCACCTCCCCCGGCCCTTTCCTCCATGACACAGTGAATTGTACCCCTGGAGGTGTTTATGGGGAGGCTGACAGGATGTTCGGCCCACCAGGAGATCAAAGTCTCCTCTTTAAGTAAATGCGCCGTTGCTCACTGTGACCTTTTCAACTCTAATAGGGTTAACATCACAGACACATGCAAGCCCGGGATTACAGTAGAGGAGCTGGATCTGTGTTGTGGCAGCGTATCAGTTTCCTTCCCACTGCGGTTCACAGGCGAATCAGAGCTCATTTTTCAATAATGGGCAATCATCCTCAGGATATGGGTTGTGGTTCATGGAAAAGAGGGGTCGCTGATTCGAAGCCTGCGGAGTCCGCGTCACAATTTTGGCCTTATTAGGGCAATTTCAATGAAGTGTCTGAAGAGCCTTCTCAGAGCACTAACATTATGAATGCAACTGCACACTTTGTTCAAAAGACAGACAGACAGATACACAGGCAGATAAGTGGACAGATAGAGAGATAGACAGACATACCGGCAAACAAATGAATGGTATCACATGACTCTCATTGTCATGGTTAAGTTACAAAGAATGCAGGCTGCTTGATTTTTAAAAAGCAAGTGTATTTTCAAACACCTTCAAAGAACAATAGAAATGCTAAATGCTAGTGGTTAAAAAGAGGTGGAACAGGTCCAAATTCAAGGCAGTGCTGGCCTTAACTTAAGGCTTCTGTAGGATTAAGAAGGGTCTAAATGAGGACACTTGACAGTTTATATCAGTATATATACAGCATGTATACAACAGAAGTTACCTAGTCTGTGGTAAAGGACTGAGCTGTGTGATATCCAGAGGGAAAGGCCTGCGTTATGAGCTCCACTGACGAGATCAAAGGCTCTGAGCGTTGCTGCATAGTTCAGTGACATATTACATTCATAACATTTAGAGCAAACCAAGACAGTGTTACATAAACAGATATCAGTATGCAAATGAGCAAACCGAGTCATTTGTATATCAAATATGTACTTGAACAGCTGCTTATGCAAACAGTCTTTTACATGTATGCACACTGTCTCAGACACACCCGCTTAATAAGACAGTTACAGTCAGATGATTTGAATAACGTGATTTTATAGAACCCAAATGGGTGTGTGACTTTTCCAGGGTGCACAGCAAATAAATGGTAAGTAATCAACGTTTTAACTGTTGTTTTTATGCATGTTTTCTACTTAAAGTTATCCTAAGCATCACTTACAAAGACTTGGTAGTTTGTATGTGTGCACCATTTTGTTGCTATTGCATTTGCCCAAACAGTTCCCTTTGTGTCTCTCCCATCATGACAGTGCATAACAACTAACTTGCTCCAACCACAGCAGAGGAGCTGGCAGGAAGTAAATTCCTCCGCTCACTCAGAGACTTTCTGCTCATGTGTTTCACAGTCATCGTCTCCTCAAACGTTTTCAGTGCTTCAGAAATAATACGATACAAGTACAGGCAAGTATGTGCATCCAACCAACAGCTTACTCAGTTAATTAACAACATACAGGCAAGACAACATCTTATCTCAACCACATCTGAGTTATAGTACAATACGGTGTTAAAACCAGATCACCAGCAACACATCTGATAAACAGTGATCTTAAACAGAGCTGGTGCAAGGGAACAAATAGATGACTGGAATTCAGTGTTTGTACATGGCTCAAGATACAAGCAAAAGGCACTTTTCAGATCAAATAAAACAGGGATATAGTAATATGGTGAGTAGAGTAGTAACAAAACTATTATAGAAGCAACTATGTATTTGTAAAACGATGGCCTTTTCTCCATTCTTTAAGGCAATAGAAGGCTTCTCTCGAGTTTCACTGCATCCAAGCTCCACAATCATGTGATAAAAAGTGAATGTATTTCACATACTTGACCATTAAAGCAATTATTGCTTTAATTGTAACAGTTTAACATTGCTTAGGGTCTAAGGAATGCAGAAATATACACTGTTTTCTGGTGCAAGGATCTCCCTGGGTACTGACCACGGATCAGCAAATCCTGATTTTAACCACTAATGATAATAACACAGCGCTGGTTCACTAGTAGTGAACAATTAAACCCTGTGTCTTCCACTCATACATGTACACAGACAGAGCCAACCCTCTTGTGGTATTCACCAGTATTGCAATATGGAAATCTCGAGCAACATTTAGTTTTCAAGTTTCAAGGAGTTTTAAAAAGGTGCCATTGCCAAACAGCGGCTTTGGAACAATCAACCGACAGGAAAGGCAGGCTGTTCCTCTGATAAGGAAGGAGTCAGGAATAGGGAGCATGGGAGTTCACAGCATTACTCTCTCTGAGTCTGTGCTGTGTCTGAGGCTGTGGCTGCACCAGAGTGAGTCAACGCCCCTGAAATGTGACTCACTCCATATATTGTCACACAGCAGTTCACAACCATAAAGACTGAACTCTTCTCCATCCACAAAACAAGGCCACTCTTTGGAATGATGCTGATTAAAAACAGAGTACAAAACTGTTACTGAAAAATGCATTAAAATATTGAATCCCTTAAGAAGAAAAAAAAGTGCTCAGTGTATAGTTGCTCTCTCAGAGAGATCGGTGGCTGAGAATGATTTCCCAGCTTGTTGAGGAGGCTGAAGGCCTTGTTGAGTCTAGCGAGCATCTTGGCGGTGCCATCTTTCTGCAACCTACAGAGTCCTTGGATTCTTCCACCATTGCAGTATATAGGTCCATCTCATTTGCCAGCGTTCTCAGTGGGATTGTACTCGGTTTCACCTGCGGACACCTGGGAGATGCGACGTGTGGAGCGCCACAGGCGGCGGGAGAACTGTCCTGAGCGCACCTGAGACGAGGAGGAAAAACATGTTGAACTTCACTTCTGAGACACTAACACTGAGGAAAGATGTCGGACTAAAGAGCCATAATTATAATCTGAATAAACTTGTTGTCAACAAGTAGTTAGCACATGATTACACCCCACCCCACCCCCACATCTCCCACTCACTCGATGCCCCAGTTCTCACCTCCTCTGGCTTCCCTGCCCCCACCACAATTAGCTTCCCATCCTCTAGGCCCACCAGGATGTGGCTGCACTCTTTGGTCACAGACACACTCCTCACAGGCACCTTCAAGGCCAGAGGCGCTACCACAGCATCCAGGCTGTCAAACAAAGGAACAGTTCAAACAACATTTAGAGCCCAGGCCTCACTTCCAGACTTTAAGGTTTGTATCAACTCATGATATCACTCCATATTCAACTTGGGAAACGTTATAATGAACTCCAAACTATGTCCTGGGTTCCTTTACCTGCATAAATCTCGTATGTGGAGGTTGCCCTGTAAGGTGCCCACGATGATGTAATCAGACACCAGGTGCAGCGCAGTCACCTGCTCCTCCATGGTGAAGGAGGACAGCAGACAGCCGTTCACTGAGTAAACATGGAGGGAGTACTTGCCCTGTATGATTAAACAGAAAGTGTATAATGAGTGGTATAAGCAGGCTGAGAAACTTGTTACCTCCGCCAAGGAGGTTATGTTTTCAGTGCCGTTTGTTTGTTTGTTTGTTTGTCTGTTAGCAGGATTACACAAAAACTACTGGCCCGATTTTCATGAAACTTCGTGGAAGGGTGTAGCATGGGCCAAGGAAGAACCCATTAAATTTTGGAGCGGATCCAGATCCGACTCACGAACAAGCAATAATAGCACGAACCTTGGCGGAGGTCTGCGCTCTCCGAGTGCCCTTCTAGTTTGAGTATGTGTTTGTCTGTGTTTGTATATGCACTGCATATGCATGCATGCTCTGTACCTTCCCAGTGGAGCGTCCCTCCAGAGACGTCTGTGCCACGATGTGTCCCTCCATGCCCACCTGGAGCTCAGAGACGTGGGCCGGCACACAGCTCTCATCAGGAGGCCGCAACGTTCGCAGGAACTGGCCTCGGCGCACACTGTGCACGATCACAGTGCCGTCCTGACACACAGTAAACAGCAAGTAAGGGTCAGTCAGGGTGCGATCACAACTACAGTTTGTTTTCTTTGTTTCCAACCATACTGGAGAAGTTTACTTTGTTGTGTTTTTGTATTTGGTTTGTTTAGGTTCACACTGTCCAATTACAAGCGAACCAGGGCTTGTAAATAAAAGTCACATGGACTCGCAACTAGATTGTTTATTGGAGGTTTGGTCCTGTGAACAGATTTTGGCAGCAAGGGGAGTAAAAAACAAATCCAATTCCAGTCCCTGTAACTTTAGCTAGGCATGATGGACTTTTCTGTGCCGCTTGACGTAATTGACCTTCTGTGGTGTTCATACCAGGTAGGAACACATGAAAAAATAGCTGAATATGAGCACCAGTCAAGACTGTGGTTTGCCCTCGATTCATTTTGTTATGCCAGGGTTTCCAAGCATAAGGAACCGCTGGCTATCAGATGTCGACCTCTGTCTCCTTATGCCCATAAAACTGCACATTTTGGGGTCGTGTCCTGTGGTTGGTACGGATTACATTCTCACTTCTAACAAACCACACCGCAGTTAGTTTGGAAGACGACCCAGACCCGTGTCTTTAAACGTCTCAGTGCGGTTATTTGGTGCGCACCCAAGTGGGAATGACATTGTTCTCAGCTGCCCAAACAAACCAAATTCAGGGAGTAAACACTCCAGAGTTCAAATTAACCACTCCGAACACATGCTTGGTGTGAACGCACCCCAAGCGTAAAAAAGTACTTTTGACAGATAATAGCTTTCATCTATCAATCCTCTATCAATCATTATTATACGACTTGCCAGATGAACAAGTGTTTTTTTAGCCAGCTTATTAATGCGTTTACAGAGTAATAACTCTTCTGGCGTCTGTCCTCTCACCTTTGACCCTGAGATAGCCATGTCCAGTTCAGTGCTGATGGCCACACAGGTGACCTCCTGGTCGTGTCCACAGAGAACCTGCACTGGCCGAGGAGACAGGCCGCTGGAGAAGCCGCCCTGAAAGACAGAAAGGAGATTCCATATGTGTGGAGCTTCCACTTTTAGCCTGCCAGCCCATAAATATGTATACATGTACAACCGTGTAAATGAGCTTAAAGTCCCCATGAAATTAACTCCCATTACCTTTCCTTCCTGGAAAACAGTGTATCTTTACTGGTGACCTCATGCTGCACCAGGAGGAGTAAATATAAATTCCAACCAATAAAATCATCGCAGATTTTTGAACAATTTCGCCCCTCCATCCCTCCCATCAAATAAAACTACCTTTCTCTCCCTAACTGATATCCCATTGCTTTACACTTTTGAATGATCCCTCACTGCGTTATGCCCCGCCCCATTATCCTGTTTCAACAGGGAATACATCAAATCGAGGAAGTAAAGGTGCCGTTTCATGGGATCTTTAAACACAGACAGAGTAATATGATGATATTTACCTGCTGTAGAACCTGCCACACTATACAGGATGTGTCCCTTGAACCGGAGATGAGGTAGATGCCACAGAGATCCAGAGCCAAGCAAGTGACAACATCTTCGTATAACACACAGAAATAAATAAGATATAAAAATTTAACGACAACAACAAAGAGTCACAAACAATTGTCAGCATTATGACTTAGACATTCATCAGCTATGACTATAAGAGCTCACCGATGTGCCGGCAGATCCTGCCCACCAGCTTGCCCTTGCCCAGTTGGGTGACACGCAGGCTGCAGTCCCAGTGGCCTCCGCTGAACAGCAGACGGCCGTCGTTGGACACCACCAGCACCTGGGCACCGATCTCCACGCCGGGCGAGAAGGGCCCACTCAGGAAACGCTGCGTTCTGCACCGCACAGCGGGGTTGGACGGATCAAAGGAAGTTTGAAACAAGAGGTGAGAGCGAGCTGCGGCAAAACATGGAGGAGATTTATAATCGCCACATTAAACTGTCACGGCATTTGTGAATTACAAGCCGTGTGAAACCCAATGTTCAAATGGTTCTCATCCTGATTTATTCAGTGTTTATACGATCCATGTTCATGGTACGTTTAATTTAAAGTCCATTAAACCACTCACAGATTTTTTAATTAATTAAATACAGCTTTGAAGTCTCACAAAAAAACAAGACTTGCTAGAGAGATATTTTGCTTCCATGCAACTGTCAAAAGAATTTTATGCAAACTTTTGTAATGTTGCAATAAGTCAAATGTGAATTAGGATCCGAATCCATCAGCTGGGTTGAGAATTCCCGAATGTACATAAAACACATTCACAAGAAAAATGTGAAGAGACAAATTGATTAGTATTGAGCAAGTAGTTTCTGTTCTTTAGTGTCAGCTAATATCTGTCATATTTCATGCTTTCAACCAAAGACATAAACAAAGAAACACACATGGCAATATTCTGCTGTACCAACTAATGGCCATGCAACCACAATAGGGACCTTATACATGAGAGCGACAGTGGTTACGACATCTGTGGGAGGTTGTGGTGGACGGATATTTTGCAGACAGTATACCACAATGTCCAAAGTCATGTTTGACATTCATCAGCCCGATCATGCCAAGCCTGCATCATTATTTATTCAACAATTTGTTTCCATTGCTATTTAGCACATAGTTTCTTAATCTACAAAAAACTGTGTTCTCTTTAACATGGGGTTCACTTATATGGAAAGCTCTCTGAAGGCACTCACTTGAGATTGGTCACAGTGGGATCCTTAGTGAAGGTGAAGTAGTTGGCAATGCTTTTGTCATATGGCAGCCAGCTGTGTGTCCCTATCAAACCGTTTGCACTCACAGTCACCTGGAGAGAAACAGCAGCGTAAGTATGTGTATGAAAAGAAACTCTCAGCTATTCAAGCTGAATCACTTTATTGTTTTGATGTTGTGCTGAGTATCCCAACTGGACCATACCAGTATATCTGAGCCCTGGATGATGAAGGAGCGAGTCTGGTTCTTAGGTACCACTGCCTGGACCAGAGGAAGGCCATCACTCACCACCTGAGACATGACAAGCACACGCAAACATGAACAATTATGAATTTAGAGGGTTGGTGGGGAAATGACAATACAATATAGTTCGACTGGACTTGAAAGCACTACCTCCACAAATGAACGTAGTTTATCAAGCTGCTCAAAGATATTGGGGGGCAGAGTGTCCAAGCGGGCCTGCCGCCTAACTGCGTTCTCAGCTGACATACGAGGAGGGTGAGGCTCCTGTTAGGAAATGAGAACAGGCCCCAAAACTGTCATTCACATCTGAAGTCAAAACAGAACTCTACAGAAAGCGATGAGCTACACGCAGTAAGCTTCACAAATGCCTCTATCAAACAAAATAGAGGTGGATGGTAGGAATTTATGAAACTCTGGTTAGCCACAAATCAGGCAGAAATACACAAATAATCAAAGCCTGGAGTATTGGAGCTGTGAATTAGTCCAATGGGAGTCAAACCTTCAGTAGCTGACAAGGGGTCTGGCCAAAGTTACTGATGATGCCTTCCAGGGCCTTGCGCTCCGTCTCATTGGCTATGGCATCCAGATCTACTGCACCTACAGAAGGGCCAAACAAGAACCAAGAGAGAAGAGAGAGTCTGATATAAGAACACAGAAAAACACAGCCAGAAACCTGATACTGGACTTGAGGAGCTGAAGAGAAGACAATTGAATGAATCTTGTTCACAAGTTTGTGGGTTCCTTCCTACACTCATGAGAAACAGTGTTCACTCTGTGTCTTACCCTCGTAAGTACAGTAGTAGAAGACATTGAGGGCTTCCACTGCTTCTTCACCTCTCTGCTTGTAGCCAAAGATCAGGTCAATCCACTCATGGAGGCGACTGGACACATGCTCACACTCCTAAGGAAACGTACAATGACAAACCTGCTGTCAGCGTGGATAGTTTTTGTCATTGTATATTAACAACACAAGACAAATGCATTTGTATATAGCTTTAAGTAAAGTGAGCATGATTCACAGCTTTGTGTGTTTGCACTGTCTCACCAGAGCTTTCCTATGCTTCCTGATGAAGTCTTCTCTCGATGTGGCCCAGCGAGGCAGCAGAACATCCGTCACCGAGTCCTGAGACATCTGCAGGCAGCCCAGGTCAAAGCCTGCAACAAGCATACAGCAAACAAGCATTAGATCACAAATATATAAACACGGTATCACCCATTCCTCTCAGGGCTAAAACAAATCAGATGAATTTGCTTTCCAACAGCCAGTTTTCCCCCTGATAGCTTTTTAAGTAGGCTTCCTCACCGTTCATGTTCTGCAGGAACTCTGGGAAGTAGAAGAACTCTGGGATGAGCTCTTTGACGTCGGCGGGGCTCTCCATGCGAGCCAGCCAGGCTGCTGCCACCGAGTGGAACTGCCTGTCTGCACAGTCAAACCTAAACAAAGACACGGGTGGCAGTATGAAGCCAAAAGAGAATACCAACAAACTCAGTGAAATTTCTTGCACCAGTCACCATACCCACCTGCCGCTCTGCAGCTGGATGTGCAGGGTGGTGAACGGCTCCATGCGGATCATGTAGTGCATGACTCCCGCTGCATTAGAGTAGTGTGTGCCGTAGTGGAACTTGTCGATGGTGCCTGTCGGATCTTCAAAGCTCTCATACCTAGCGATCGAGAGGAAAAAAAATGCTTAAAAAGTACACGCTACACAAAGAATAATACTAACACCACATTACGGTAAATATGAAGTGTAATTTTCTCACCATTACCAGAACTGGTGAGTACCACTTACTTCTCTCTGACATTCTGTGCGTGGCGGGGGTTGACCACACCGATGGGTTTGGACAAGTCTCTGAACACCGCTGGGTCCTCAAGATCCAGAACTGGAGAGGAGTAGTCACACAGAATCCAGGGGAACTGGAGAGAGACAGACACAACAGCGACATGAAGCCTCCTCATACTGTAAGACCATCATACACAGTGGGCATAAAAGCTGGAGCGGCACTTGTCTTTTTCATTCATACTGCTGATGATAATGGGAGTAGCACACACTCACCACAGGGTACTGGGACAGGTCGTTGTACGTGCGTCCAGCGATGGTGTTCAGTTGCATCAGATACTCAAAATTGGAGATTTCTCTGCATACCCATTTCTGTTGAAAACATCAACATTAGACTGGTCTTAAATACTTTTTAAGTCCATTCAAACAATAATTTCTCAGCTGCGTAGAGTGGACTGAATAAAGCACCTGTGTGAGCCCAGATGCCTTCAGTAGCTCTTGGGGGGAGCGGGAGCCAAAGTAGAAGAGGTTGGGAGGCCGCAGCCCCAGGATCCTGGAATACACCTTGTTCCGCACCTAGGAAGTCAGACATAAGAAAATGAGTTCTTAAAAGAGGACTTTTGTATCGCACCACACCATCATTTCCACAACATCTATTTCATTCTAGTAAAGCAAGCAGAAATACTTCAATTATAGCTGGATTTGAGCATCACCTTCTTCCTGAAGTTGATGAAGTAGTGAGCCTGGTCTATGAAGAAGAGCTCCAGAGCCGAGCGCCGCAGGTTGTAGCGCCTCAAATGGACTTCTCTTAGCTGGGACAGAGGTCTCTTGAAATCAAACCCTATTCCTGAAGGGACAGATATTATTCACTACTGATAGAACCATTTCAAATACATTAAATCAGAACTTCCTCACAGTGTATGTTCATAATCAGATGTGTTCCCTACCTTCCTCTGTCTCCTCTTTCTCACTGCTGCCGTCATAGAAGTAAAGGTGGTGTGTTGTAACCTCCAGACGACCAGGAACGACGGCCACGATGGTGATGAGCTCACAGTCCTCTGACAGAACCAGCTTTTCCCTCTGACTCTCATCCTCTCCCTCCGCCCTAAAGTCAAAGAAAAATAATGCCTGGATCAGGAATCCTTTCAATTTATCGGCACAATCTATTTACAAATATCAGGCCTCCCACACTCACTTGGACTCACAAATTCAAGGACTTTTCAAAGGACTCAGAATTGGTGTGTTTTGGAGTGAGACATGACATTGGTCAAGACATCATAGACATCATAGAGGCCTCATTCATTCATTCATTCATTCATTTTAAAACTGGTGCTATATCAAAACTAATGCGCATCATCGGGGTTTCCTCAGGATGAGAAGTGTTGATCCTAGAGAGAGGTCCAGAGAGCTATGACATGTTGAGGAAATTGGATGCTTATTATATTTTTCTCAAATCCCAAAACTTTAAAAGATGTTCAAGGCCTGTGGGAGCCCCTGAAATATGTTGTAATCATCAGAATCTGGCACAAATGTTATGGGAATTGGCAAAGGATGAGAGAGAGACTCACTTGTTATCCAAAAAGACGAGGTCTTCCTCTCCTAACTGATCATCCTCCATGTCACTCACTTTCGCTTCCTTGGCCACAGCCAATGGGAGCGGTTCAGAGCTACGAGGGCTGTCAGCTCCTGTGGTTGGAAAGAGCACAAGAAGCAATGAAAACATCCTCAGTTGGACATATGCACCGTTACACCTTGCTTGTTCATGTATTCAGACGTAGTGACATACCCATGTTGTCCCTGAAGGCGCTGGCCTCACTGTGCGTGTCATAGTTGTAGTTGGGCACAAGTTTGAGACGCATCTTTGAATAGGTCTCAGCATTGGACAATTTCCACTTCACCTCTGGCTGAACCCTGAAGTCAAAAATCAATGGGAACAATTACAATCCAGCATGTCCTGGGCAGCAAGGTACAGCAACAGAGAGGAAGAACAGGCACAACACAGTGTTCTGTTTCATACAGCAGGGAATCAAATCCCAAAATCCATATATAGAAAAAGAGATCGGGTGTGTGCAGAACCCTCTTTCTTTATATGCGTATCATACCATAACTTCACACAAATTGTTGCTATGTATTTACTGATACTATAGATTTTTTTCTAGGGTAAAAAGAAAAATCGATCTTGGAAGCCACTGGCGATTCACAATTTCCACTCAAATGCAGTGAAGTGTGAATTCTTGTCTCGTGAGAATTAAAAAACATGCTGGTTGAGGGCCGGAGGCTTTCATACCTTTCTGCCCAAGCTCCTCTCTCACTGGTCAGAAGCCTGCGGAGGGATTTCCAGTGGTGCCACACCACCCCCTGCTGGCTGGAGCTCTGCTTCTGCCAGCTGAGGTACCTGTTGTTCTCACTGCGCACTCGCTTCAGAAAGGGGTCCACTATCACTTCCTGCTTTCACACACACACACACACACACACACACCATCAGATGAGTAATCTGAAAAGTTAACATTGCACGTTAACATTTATGCCATATAGTTTGTAGTGTATGGAGCCTGAAAGTTCCCATAACCTGAAACTTGTTTTTGCTGTCTGATCTGTCTTTGTCCCGTCTAAACGCTGTGCTCATCAGGTCATCAAAGCAGGAATTCCAGAAATTGGACATGATGTCATGGCTCCTCCCAAACATGTCCAGCTCATATTGCTCCATGGTAGGCTGAACCTAAACACAGAGTCACACTATATGTTAGATGTCTGAAACAGAGCAATTCTCAATGTACTAAATGAGAAACAGGAATGGAGAGTACAGCACACACAGAGTACTTTGAGTTTCTGTTATCTAATGGACTTGTTTGGTCTTGTTTGACTTCTTTGTTTTAAGTGATACAACTGCCACAGTTTTTTCATTATTTCTTTGTTCTTGCTGTCTTATTATTTTATACTTATTATTTATTTATTATACATATTATAGATACAGTTGCATTTAAAATACATACATTGATAGCATCACCGTATACATAAATCTATAGCAAATACACAAGCTCTCTGAATAAGCTCTGAACACACACACACACACACACACACACACACACACACATATAGAGACATACTGAACATGTATGAATAGTGTCTGAGAAAGCAGGCTGGGGTGTAAGTCAAAACTGTGGCGTCCGCCAAAGTTATGCCATGCTGGCTAATGTATTGTGGGATCTGTATACACAAGTAATCTAAACAAAACAGATTTATGAGCATGCACTGTCACACAGACCAGTGATAAATCTCCCGCTAAACTAGTGGGGAACGTGTGTGTTTGGCTTAAATTCACAAAATCTCTTAGCTTCAAGTTCAAGCATAAACTGATCTTTTCCTAAAATACACTGCAGGTCAGCTAAAAAAGATTGAGAGTTTAGGGGTGTGTTTTTTCTTTCTGAACTTGTGATAGTATTTTATTATTTTTAAACATGAGAATATTTCCATTAGATTTATCAGCCAGCCACCAGGAGGTAACTGGCTAGACCAGGAGGCAAGATTGCACAAGTCCTGAGTGTTTGCTAAGTTGACAAAGAACAGGCCGAGCAGTAAAACTAAACAAGACCGAGTTAATCGGGAGCTGAGAGCGAATGGTTGATCATGCCTGTTTAATAATACAAAAGACTGAAAAGGAGACTCTGTAGACTCTCTAAACATCGTCTTTCACACATATTGACCACTGACATCTATTATTGAGTGCTGACCTGGTGCTGGTAGAAGCCTTGCCACTCCAGCGTGTGGCAATACGTCTGCAGGTCCTGGGCGAAGGTGGCGCTGCCGTTGGTGATGGGCAGGTTGGGCAGCAGGTTCTGGAGGGCAACGGGGTCGGCGTGCTGGTCGAGGAGGGTGCGCACAATGGGCACCAGCTGGGTGAAGGTCTCCGCGTGTCCGCAGTTGGTGCCGTCCATTACTCCTCCCGGCCACAGGGGGGCGCCCAGACGCCCCAGCAGGAAACACACCTCCTCCCAGCTGAGACACAGCACCGTCTGCAGCAGGCTGTGGAGCTTCACGCAGGCCATCACACACACCTGGAGAGAGGCAAGAGGCGAATCACTGACGACACTCTAGAAAGAAAAGGGGGATTTTGTTTTATGGGTCACATTAAAATATGTTTGTGTGCTGGTTTACGCATTTGCCAAACCCTCTTAGAGAAGATTAATTTCACTCCATGTTAGGATCTGCACCCTTCATCAGTAGAGAACCACCAGAGCTCTTTGTTGTGGAGAGTTTAATGGCTTTATGTTAGTGTTTCTTTTATTTTTATCTTACCCAGTATATCCACTCAGCTAAAAGAGCTCTTGGATTTTCCCTTTCCAAGAGACACCCACACTTACAATGTCAGACTGCAATTAAGTTAATTTATTTTGGACTTGACATTTTGAAAAGAAATGGTTTTAGGGGGAGTTGTTCTACTTTGGAGACAAACACAGCGAGTGGAGCAAGTGATGGAAAATGTTATGGACCAATTATTTATGGCCACTTGATCCCACAATCCTACAGCAGCAGCGGCAGCAGTCATAACTCTGAGCGGAGCTGCCCTTTCATACAGAACACTCCCTAACAGGAATGCCCGCAATGTCTTTGAAAAGAAACCCATAGAAGGCCTGGTATTTCAAAACAGGCTTTATCTGAATGCGCTTGTCAAATTAAAGAAATACTGTAAACCCTTAAAATTTATTTTCCACAACATTCAGTTATACAGGTGGCTGGGTTGTGAAAGACGTTTGCCTTTGTGTTGTTACTGTTCTGATAGTTGAGTGGGAGACAGACAGGACTAGGTAAATACTTGCTGGGTGCGGCTGACCTGTGAGTGTTGCTGTTGGATATAGCCAGTGATGATACGCAGGCCAATCTGGGCCATTTCCTTTAGTTCGGTGTTGCCGGGGCTGCCAGGGGTACTGTGCCAGGCCTGCAACCTGTCCAGCAGGTTCACCACCCCCTCGAAGATCTGCAATACAGCAACGTCTGTCAACAACACACTCAACAAAAGGCAAGACCTGTTTCCACACCTTGCAGCATCCCCAACAACTTAGGGCCTTTCAATACATTAAATGGACCTCAACCTGCACTTAAAAGCCCAGGTTATTCAGGTACCAGCTACACCCACCCATAAAATCTCCACCCTACAGTGACACAGGACAGGAAAAGTTTCCCTGACAGTAAACATAGTAACAAGAGAAACACCCAGATGACCCAGCTCAGTATTTCCTGCTTAACAATGAAGCAACTTCAATCACTGATGCTTTAAGAGGGAATACCTCTTACTGTAAACATGGCTGATAGTATTTCTGTTTCCATTCATCTAAGGTTCCTGCTACCCAAATTATGTACCCACATCATTGTAACAATGTAATCAGACAAACAAAGATTCATCATAGAGATTTGACAATCAGGTTAAATTCAAGCGTCCGTTGCTGCAACAAAACTTGGTAACAGGTTGGTAGTAACTTGGTTGTCAGTTTGCAGTCTACATGTCACGGCAATGCAATAGGGGAGGACCTCATCTAAAGATATATTGACATATTATATTTATTATTTGATAGGCCTACCATAAATTATAATATTGTTACTGTTGCAACCAACATTATAATTGCCAGTCCATTAATTATAATATAGTTGTAATAAACAACAACAAAAATTATTGCATTTTCAGTTTTAATACACTGACATCAATAGATCTTTTTTCTTAAAGGTGTTAGATGTAGCATTTTAACATTAATAAATCATTACCATGTTAATATACGTATAATTATCATGAACAAATGAGACCATTGCTGGGAAGATTGTCAGCCTCTACTGGCCTCCACACTGCATTTTATATTGTGTGCCGCCAGGTCGGATATCACAGGAAATCTGCTGGATTGCTTTATAGCACAAAGGCAGATTGCTTTACGGCACAAAACAGGAAAAGGGCTGCTGTTCTTTCAGTGCAAAGGGAGCTAAAGCTTTCAGAGTTTCTCCCAGCAGCAGATGGGCGAACAATGGAAAAATCACTTCAACATGTTTATTCCCCTCAGTAAAATGAATGTCTTGCTTTTCAAAATAAACACATGTGGAGTGACGCCAGGGAGGGGAGGGGGAGACAACATCATCTTTGTGATAGGAGGCAACAGGGTTTATGGGAAATATGGTCTTAATGTTTTTAACACTTCAACAATACCAACAACACCAATGGCATGAAATGGAGGCGATCAATCGTCTCAACCATGTTCTCACTTATACCAAGGTATCACAATTATTTTGACAATAATGCACTGATGTTTAAAAATGCTACACGTAGCACCTTTAATTTAAATTTCCACTAATTTAGCTTTCACTTGGACTCCCTTACATATGCATATACTGTATAGTAGAGTCATACATACACAGCCAGCGAAGGCACACTACTGCTTCGGTCTTGTGCTTGTGCAATAGAACAAAGAGTGAACTTGGAGTGGTCCGTTTCTGAGACTTTTGAGTGACTGTTTTTCACAGATATCCGTTTTATGTGTATGCTCCCGGAGTAAGCCATCGCATCAGATCCTGTTTGTGATCAGCCACTTCTTGCAGCGCTGTATATGGAGATTTCCTCCAAGGTTTTGTATTGGCTGCATTTGGACTACAGGTTATTACATTGACATGTTGGGCCATTCAGTTTACAATGTAATGAGTTGGTAAGGCTGAAAAGGGGGGTGGAGGTAATAAAACTACTAAGCAATGCCACAACATCATCAGTTGGTAAGTCATGGAATTACCAAAAAGTCCAAATAGGGTTACGTCACTGGTGAGCAATGTGCTAGCTGGGGTGTGTGATATACCTTTTCACTCCATAGTGTGTGATTGTCTGTTCCCTCGGCAAAGAGGAAGTCTTGCAGCAGCCTGAGGAGCCGCACCAGGCTCGGGCAGAAAGGCAGAGACACTCCCTGGGAGTCCCTCAGGTCCGACAGAGACGACTCCAGCATCATCTCCAACAGACTGGCACACACAGAAGCAAGCAGGCTGTTATTACAGTACTTACAGTACAGGATTTGTAGATAAAAGGTGAGCGTTTAGATACAGTTGAAGGTGTGGTTCCATTTGTCATTCAGTTGGCTCACTTGAATACGGCATTGTCTCACTTGCATTCAACTGGCACAAAATGACTAACGCTGACCTGCGCTTGATGTCATCGGGCGGGCGGACCAGTTGGCAGGAGGAGCCCAGTTTGGTGAGGACAGAAAAGACCTGGCCTCTCTCTCTCCACACCACGTCCTCTCCCCCCTCCGCCCCGCTGCCGCTCCACAGCACCGAGAACACGATGTTGGTCAGCAGGTTACACAGCTCCTCCTCAGGGGTCTGCTGTAACACAAGCTACATTTAGCCTTGAACAGCAAAGCACTGAAACTATACACTACCAGTCAAACGTTTGGACACACCTGATTGAATGTACTATGTTTTTCATTATCTTAAACCCATTTTGATCTGAAGGCTTATGCTTAAATGCTTGAAATTTGCTTCTTAGACAAATATAAATAGTGAAGTTCATGCCTATATATGAATTCTTTGCAAAGCCTTTGCCTCTCCATCAAGGCAAAGGGCGGCTACTTTAAAGAATCTAAAATATAAGATAGTTTTGATTTGTTTAACACTTTTTTGGTCACTGCATAATTCCATTTGCGTTATTTCATAGTTTTGATGTCTTTACTATTATTCTAAAATGTGGAAAATAGTACAAAATAAAGAAAAATGTGGTGTGTCCAAACTTTTGACTGGTAGTGTATATTACATGAAGAAAATCAAACACAAATTACATAATTACAATCAGATCAGAAATGTCTTTGATAGGCTCCCAAGTCATGATTTGGCTTGATATATCAGAACGATTCAGTGAATCAGGAGTCAACGGTGCTCATCTTTCAGACCAGGCGAGGGACGCAGCCATACCTGTGGGTTGGACGTGTTGGAGATGGTGTCTCCTGTGGGAGGGTCTGTCCCATAGCTGGTGTCGTCCAGCACGTTGGACAGACTGGAGCTCTTCCTGGGTCTGAGCGGGGGGAAGGGCTTGCTGTGGTCCAGAGGAGATGGGGTTTCTGTCTGACTGCCTGCAGGTGTGTTTGTGCCTGTCCCAGCGCCAGCCTCACCCATGCCCCCCAGGTCCAAATCAAACGGCGATGTACCGAAGGGGGAGAGCGGGTGGTAGAGTCCCTCTTCGTCGGGGCGAGGCGAGGCGATGTCGATCGTGTTGGAGATGGACGACGAGTGGCTCCCCTGGTCCACTGAATCAAACGATTTAAAATGGAGGGAGCCGGTGTAGTTTTTCAGGGGGCCTCCGCCTCCACTAGGGGGCGACTGGGATAGATCGGAGAAACCCTCTGAGATGTCCCGCTGGCCACCTTCGTCCTCCTCCTCGTCTTCCTCGTCCCGCGAGGGGTAGTTCAGGAAGACGTCGGCCTCTATGACCAGGCACGGGTCCCTGCGCAGCGGGGGCCGGTAGGTGGGCTCCAGGGAACTGTGGGTGCTGGAGCCTGCCAGGCTGGCACCGCGGGACTCATAGGACTCTTTCACATACAGCTTGGTCAGAACGTCCTGCCAGCCGGGCTGCCTCGCCAGCTGCCTCACATAGTCCTCGTTGGTGTAGATCAGATGAAAGAGCTGGGGGAATAACAGAGGGGACCGAGGGGGTAAAGAGAGAGCATGCGTTCATTAATGAGACAAATTCAAGCATACTTGAATCAAAGCTGGACTATGGAAGATTAAGTAGAGTTAATGGATTATGCGGACTGACCTTGCGACAGACATCCAAACGGACAGTGAGTTCAGCTCTATGGGACAGATAGGCCACAGCCAGCAGGTCTCTGAAGTTAGGACTGGCATCTGAAGGGAAATGGGCCAAACATAATATTTGATTTAACATATAAGGTCTCTCTTTACAACAACACTGTGTCATGCATTTTCCGCTCAGTGGTCCCCAGTCCCCCAGTTACCTGTAGCAAGGACCTGCTCGTACAGACAGCGCACGGTGGCCATGGATACGGGAACGTCTCCAAGGAAACACACCAGGCCAAGATAGCCAAAATCTTTCAGCTTGATGCGCTGCTTGTTACGTTCAGATACTCGCTCACTCTTGAGGATTTTGTACAAAACCTGCAACATAATGGACAAAAAAGGGAAAATCACATTAGGCCTTTTTAAACGTGAAATTGATCACCTACTGAAATTCATCGCTCATCACTACTGTTAAAAAGCCACAATAAAACAATACAATATATCGCATAGGAGCAACTAAAGACGAGTCATTGTACGGCAATAAGTTGAGATACGCTGAGGAGGTCCAGTCAGATGTTCTCACCCTGAAGACCCTCTCCCTGGCCTCGTCTCCAAAGCTGGGGGTGAGCAGCAGGCAGTAAAGCTGCTCCACGCCCCACTCCAGCAGCGCGGCCTGCACCTGCTCACGGGGAGGGCAGCTCCGCAAGAGCTCATACAGCACGTCCAAGGCACTGACCACCTGATGGAGAGAGGAGCGAATGATGGAGGGAGAGCAGGGAAGAGGTGAAAGAAAGAAGAAGAAGAGGATAAAATAGAAAGAAATAAGGATTAGGGAGGAAAAAGGTTTAAGTGGTCACAAGAGTTTGGAAGAACAGAGAGGTTGAAAATGAAGATGCGGATGGTCAGGGAGTGTACTTGGAGATTGGGAGTGAAATAGTGAGCTGAAAAGGTTAGATGATAACAGCTGTGAACTCCCTAGAGACAAACAGAGATAAGAAAAGTCGTATACGTGTGAGTAGTACCTGCTGCTCCTCTCCCACAGTCAGAATGTGGGCGAGGAGACTGTGAAGCTCCTCGGGCGTAGGAGACTTGAGGAAGTCTTTCAGCAAGGAGAACAGAGAGGTCTGAATGGTCTGCTTCTCGTCGGACAGAGCGCTGCCGTCTTTCTCCACGCTGAGGTCAGTCACATGACCATAGAGATTAGTAAAAAGATAAACACACACATATGAATAAATTATATAAAACAGACTAGAACATGTATACGGATCTATGAATACATTAGGATTCATCTCCACTCATCTATACCACGTTTGGTAAAATCTTTGTCTTGCATTGAGTTAATATTTCATTGTGATGCCATATCGTTCACCTGTAGTATGTCCGGATGGTATCCAGGATGTACTGCACCCCGTACTTCCTCCTCATGCGCTGCTTGCCATTCTTTATCACGGATGACAGGTACTGGACATGAGCTTTAGAAGGAAAAGAATATTTTTGTCATCTCTTTTAATAACTTTAATAACATTTGCAAATGACTCATACAAGTCCATGTCATATCGTCGCTGTTGGGCGAAAACCTCGTACCTCCTAATTTTGGTGATTTTCATGTTGTAATGTCAATTGAAGGATTACATGGCCCTCTGTGGGTTGAGAAAATTCTACAACCCTTGGGTTTATGGGTTAGGGTTAGGGTTAGGCTTCCAAAGCTAATTGGATAAACTGAAAAATGCATGGTCGTCAAGCTACAAACAAGGCTGGTTTTCAAGGTTTTCATCCAACAACAGCAATATGTTATACCAAAGAACTGCATTAATTTAGAACACAGCTGTACACAAGTGCAGCCCTTGAGGCAGAGAGTCACTTTCAATCCTTGCCACGGCCTGAACTGCAAACATTAATGTATTCCATCTCTGCTCCACAGTGCTTTCAGCCCCCGCTTGCTCCCTTGGGTCTTTGGGTGCATATACATATAAAAGCGACACAAACAGCTTTGACAGACATGAAAAGGTTCACAGGTGCATCACTCAAGACAACAAGAGGGCTGCTGAAGCCTTACCCAGACAGACAGCAAAGTGGCTTTTAGTCCAGATGCGGAAATCGAAGAGCAGGTGCTGGTAGAGTTGCTGTAGCAGGGGGCTGTTGCCCTCGCTGAAGACCTGCTCCAGCAGCAGCTGACATGCCACCGAAACATTCATGTCCATCATGCTGCCTGGAACCTGCAGGCAGATGGAGAGAGAGGGGAGGCAGAGGGGTGGCAGAGGATGGTTTACTGACATTTAAAGTGTGCTTGTGTATATGTGTTTCCACTTATCTGGCTTTATTTGTCTACAAGGGTTTCTGCAACATGTATTTCTAGTTGAGGTGGTTAATGTGACTCGCTGTTCGGGGTGTGTCATGCGCTCGGTTGAAGAGTATATAGTGTGCCTAGTGCGTCTCTGCCAAACAATTTCATGTGATTGTTAGAACAGAGCTTCCTCACAGGATGCTCCACCTTGCAGTCATATATACCAGCATGTCCTGTCAGACCACCAGCCTGTCTTGTGCTCCCATAATGCACCACTGGAACAGCTGATGGCTGCACACTGTGCTTTCACCCCTCAAACATCCACTATATAAACACTGTATGGCAATGTAAAAAGCACAAGCATGTGATACTGCGGATATGAATGAGTCATTGCTGTGTCAACAATAGCACATTTACAATTACACAGGATTTGATGTTGTGATCCTTTGTGCCATAATCCAGGGTGAGCCCACACAGAAGCCCAATCAGATGTCAAAAAGAATGATGTGCTAATCCACAAATGGTATAGAGGACATCAGGCTCTGCTGTCATAAATCAACAGAACGATCAGACAGGCAGTCACCAAATCTAAATGTTACAGTGTTGAGTGTGTGAGTGCGGGTCTGTCACTGGGGTTATCAAGGGGGCTCATCCCATCACAGATGTTTCATTGAATTAGGCCCACGACACCCCCAGAAGACTCAACAGTGATTTCTGGCATCCCAGAACCACCGCCCCCTCAACAACTGCTCTCAACACCAAGTACAGCTAAAGTCACCTACACTACCTTGTACCTATGCTTAGGCTTATCCCTAGTTCCCAACATTTCTTGGTCATTTCTGAACTCGCTACTCAACAACAGTAAGCTAACAGGACGGCTTACACTGCTGACTTGAGACAGCCAACTCATTCCGGCTAACATGTCTATACTGTCATGATATGAAACTCCTAACATAGATATTCATACATTTCCATATTTCATATAATTTAGTCATAATATTTTGGACCCCAGTTGACTTCAAACTGAACAACCATGCTTCTAGCAAACTCTGCATAAACACACACAAGCATGTGAAACTGTAGATATAAACAAATCACTGCTGTGTCATCAATAGTACACTCATTCATTATACATGAATTTCAAAGCGCAATACAATAGAAAAGGTCAAAAATGAAGAAGGTTGGTCCTGAGCTTTCAAATGCAAATCAGTTCTTTCTGCACTTGTGTTCCTACTAGCCTGTCGCATATTGACGTGCACGGTTCTTACTTTGCTGAGCATAGCTCCCATGATGCTCGGCCCATGGCAGTGCAGCAGGCTCTCCTGATTGACAGGGTGGTGACGAATTAGGTTCTTCATCAACAGCAGGAAGGCAGCAATGCTGTTTCTCTCGAGTCGGCCCTCTGACAGACACAGAACAGAAGGGCACTCAAAACCTCAGCACCCGCAGGCAGCATTTATGCATTACACAGCACTTTACTGACGTAGCCATGTCTCAGGATGAGTCATCAGTCATATCTCATGGTATCTGTCTCACCACTGTAAGATTATTTATTCCATTTATCTCATTCTGTTTATGTCTATTCAGTTTTTCTGCTCACTATGGTGCACTGGACTACTGCACTGCTACTCACTACAATCTTTCCAACAGCTGTTATCACTCAATATGCCAATACTGCTTCTGGCATTGAGCATATAATTATTACTACATTTGTTTATGTTTAATCTACTGTTTGGCTGTCTGACTAGCACATCCTGTACGTCCTTGTACAGGATGCAGACTCACTGCTCCTCACAGTGTCTCTAGAGCCTGAACTGTATCGGAAATCATTCTTAGCATTACAATAGCTTAGGAACACAAGGATGCAGGAACACGTCAACGCAATAACGCCCCTCCTTCATGACACTATCACATCATACCAAACATACAGTGCTGGAAAAGAAGCTATATAAAATGTGAATCTCTTCATCCACAGCACACCCATGCAGTTTAACCAAAACCTTACTGACCGGAGGACTTGCTCAGAGGCAGCAGCATGGCGGCAGGGCCTCGGGAGGAGGTGAGCTCTGGTCCCAGCAAGTCTGAGGTCTCCTGAGCCCCGTTATCCACATGCTCAGCCTCGCACACCTGCTCCAGCAGGGGCAGCAAGACCCCTATGCCCCCCACCACGTTCACCACATCCTACGGGGGAAAAGACATATACACAAATATGTTTTGTTCACGTTCATTTATCCAGATTAGTGCTGCTGTGATCAAGGATCGCTTTTACAAGGGAGACCAGGCCAAGACTGCAGCAGCAAGATAAACAATAAAAACAATTAATAATTCATAATAATCTCATAAAAAGTGAAGAGGAAAAGGAGAAAGAAAGAGAGGTGTGAGATAGAGATAGAAGAGACAGGAGTTCAGTCGTGAAACGATCAAGAATTCAACCAACCAAGTCAGCAGTAGTACTTGTACACACACAACACCCACTGACTGAATCATATCATTCAAAAACTGTTTGATAGCCAACCTTGATGTCCCAGTTCACCACCCTGTGTCCTGTCAGCCTCCCGTCATAGTGGTGGTTCGGAGACAGGTCCTGACAGATCTGACTCTTGAAGGCCTGAAGCACACATACCCACACACACATTCAAACAACAATATTGTAGTGGTATGGTTTGTAAGTGTTATCAGCAACAGTGTGCTGCAGTATTTTATGTTTTCCCTGTGTTGTTCAGTCACCTGTGGAGTGTAGTAGAGCAGGAGCTTGCTGTTGAGGTCAGATAGTTCTCCATCCACTTTGAATAAGGACACATGATTGGGGCCTGTGTTGGAGAGAGGAGAGTAATGTGGGCCATAAAATATCCAAACATTACCTGATTTACCTTGAACAAGGGGTGATTTTAAGGGACACAGGAGTATTTGTTACTTCTGTTGTCGGAGTACTGTGATTTTGACCATTGCATTCCGTACTACTGGTTTACTGTAAAGTCGTCGATCTAAGAATTTAAGCTTACACTCATTGTAAGTCATTCTAGATAAGAGCATCAGCTACATGCGTAAAATGTAAAATGTGTATAACAACATTTGCATAATAACAACGTGTGGCGTACCTGCAGCGTACAGAGCTTTCGTCTGGGTCGGCTGCAGAGCCTCGTGGCAGATGAAGGCCGTGCCCAGGAGGCCATCCAGAGACGTGGGCGTTCCCCACTCTGTGTCCTGCAGCCCCGCTGGGATGGTGTGCACCGGGGCGTCGCGCAGAGACCCCCAGTGGCCTCCCGCAAAGGACGCTGGGAAGGACTGGGAACGGGTGAGGTAAGGGCCGTGGGCGGGGAAGGCAAACTCTGCCGGCGGGAGGGAGGGGGCCGTGGGCAGAGTGGGGGAGGTGGTGGTGGTAGTGGTCCGGTGGCCTGCAGAGCCGATGCAGCAGGAGGTAAAAGGCTAGAGGGTGTGGTGGGTGTGGTGAGGGAAGGGGGGGGGGGTAGAGGAAGTTAGACTGATAGAGGAGAACTGTGCCATGCCGCCATAGATACTAGTCAACAATTTAGTCACATTTACCTTAAAAAAGATGGAACAGTAATAGGGAAGTGATAATGAGGCCACATTATTTGCATTTCATGCTAAATTAAATGGCCCTCGTTGTGTTTCTATGGTTTCTCGTTTTGTCAGTTACCTCATTGAAAGAAGGGAAGCGAAGCTGAGCAGTTTTACGCTGCTCTCCGTCGATGTAGATGGTGACCAGGTTCTGACCAAATGGACGACGGCCAGGGATGTGGACTATGGCCACTGAATGCTGTGATGAGGACGGATGGGTGTTAAAGAGCAGAGAGATTTCTGTCGGAGTCTACACTAAAATAATGCATATACAGAGCTGGAAGCTGTTTTGAAAGGTTACTGATCACACATAGGTAACTTTTTTTTATATTCATTATAACAAAACAGGAAAGGTCATACACTGGCACAGTTCACAGCTTCAGGAGGCACATTCTTCAATTTCTTACATTAAATATATTCAGTCATATACTAAGTTTCAGGCCCAGGCAAATTTAAGAGATAAGGGTTCTCAGACAGAACCTCAGAGAAAAACTATGATTTGTGATTTTCTCCTTGATCTGGTCTATATTTGCTTGGGACAGCCTAAATGGGGCTAAAGTTGACCAAAATCTTACCCAGCAAGAGTCGGTTAGTGGGTACTCTGGCAGTGGGACGGCCATGTAGTCTTTCTTAGTGCAAACAGCCACCACCAGCACACCCTCCATGGTGAAGAAGGCTTCCAGCCCAGTTCCACTCGCTGTGAAGAAACTTTATGGAAGAAACAGTTTGGGGTTTAGGTTACTATTGGAAAATCAAGTTACATATGTACAAAAGCTTCAACTCTTCAACTCTTCATGCATATCCATCATATCTAATCCACTCTGTGTCCCTCTGGTCTGCAGTACCTGTAGAGCTGTTTCCTGCGTGGCCCTTTGCCCATGTCATACTGAACCCCTGTGCCACAGTTAGCGGAGGGTTTATGGGGGTTGGAGAAGTCAG
This sequence comes from Centroberyx gerrardi, assembly GCF_048128805.1. Lineage (NCBI taxonomy): Eukaryota > Metazoa > Chordata > Actinopteri > Beryciformes > Berycidae > Centroberyx > Centroberyx gerrardi. Next base: position 15,356,851 of record NC_136008.1, read on the forward strand.
AGTAACAGGAGGGGAACTCCATGTTGAGGCAGAGCCAAGCGTGAAAGGCAAACCCGCTGCCCGGCCAGCGCTGGACAGTGGGCACCATGATGCCTGCCATGGGGGGTGTGAGATCAAAGTACTGCAAGGCGCTGTCCTGGCCTTCCCTGGCAGCCATGGCCGACAGCACCCTGATGATGCGAGTGCAGTAGGGGTGCATCCCCCTGCCCACCCCGGTGCCACTGTCCTGATCCACCCTCAGCAGTCTGAGCAGGCTCTTCAGCTCCTCCGGCCTCAGACATAGAGAGCCCAGGTCCTGGAGGAGGCCCAGCAGGGCGTCCGCACACTGCTTATCCAGACTCTGTGGCTGGGAGAAGACCTGCAGCAAAGCCCCCACCATGCCCGCCTCCACGGCCACGGTGCGGCAGGACAAGGAGCCCCCGCATACGGTAGCCAGCCACTGGGCCACCAGCAGCTGAAGGTCCCTCTGACCCGACAGATCAGGCAGCCACTGCAGCAGCAGCAGCAGCGGCTGGTCGTTACTGATGCCCAGGTGATGGGCGTGGGCGTGCTCACCCTCCACCGCCTGGAGACAGAGACGGATAAAGAGATGAGACAGAGAAGGGAGACAGTGAGGAGGAGTTGGTGGGAAAAACAGAGGGAATGCAAACTCAATAGAATGAAGACAACATATGGATTATTCATCAAGGACTACATGGTCAATAATTTCAGGTAAAACTAACTCTGTAACACAATTTGGAAAGGAACAGTACAGCCAGTTAGAACAAATGCATGACGTCCATTGTCTCTGAATCATATCAGTACTCAGTGGGGATAATGAGGAAATGTGCTGTTTTCACCATGTTCATCAGCTCCTGCAACAGCCTCTTGGTGGGCTGACCTTGACTCTTCAGCACATCAAACAGCTGGGTGTAGCCAATCCTCTCCTTGAAAACCTCCTGGGGGGGAAGGAGACAGAAATAGGCTGCAGAAAGCTGCTCAGGGGATAACTAGTTGGCACACTTCCACACAGTGGAAGGGAACACAATGAAATTTCCTAAATGAACGGAAAAACAGCCCTGCTCATCAGGCTCTCATTTTTGTTAGCGGTATTGTAGGAATTCAAGTATTATATGCTTAATGACATACGCAGAGAAGCATGAAGGATACCAGAGGAAAGGAGTTTAATATTTGACCATGGTAGATCACAAAGGCCCTTACCTTAGCAGAGGGAGAGTTACTCATAATAGCTGTGAGGACTCCTAAGGCATGAACTGTGATAGTGTCTGATCCTCTCTCCCAAACCTACATAAACAGAGGCAGGTATAATTGCATGTGGTATCTCAGAACTGAAAACGTGTGCACCATGTGACACCAAAACCTGAAAAAGGTGAATATTTAAACTGCACATAAGCAAAAAGGAAACAGGTAACTTCTGACCAAATCTTGGTCACCAAAAGGAAAGGCGATTTCTGTTCAATTTTCCATTAAATGCAGCTTCCAAGAGTAAGCACATTTCTTTACCACACCAGGAGCAGATTGGGTCAAAGAGAGCTGTTGCACCAGTTACCAAACAATCTCCCCTTTGTTAATTACTGATAGGTCCCAGCATGCAAAACCAAAGCCAAACAAGGAATGAGGCAAGCCCTGTCTATTGCTAGAATTTAGGTAACATGAAACCCCAGCCCATGAAAATGAAATGTGAAATGTGAATCCTGTATAAAAACACTACATATACTAGATATACTACATATCATAAGCCAGATATTCATTACAAACACCACCAGTTATACGACAGAGAAGCCAAAACAGGAGCGTTGAGAAGGGAACAAGGGAAGACATGCATGGAAAAATGACCACCTCATGCACTACAAAACACACAACATGCTCTTCTTGCCCGGTGTTGTCAACAGGAAATTCAGCTTCTACCTCTGAACGTGACGTAAACCAACTCTCCCGCACCGAGCAAAGATGCATTCTCCAACTTCATATCCAAATCTTAACTGTCAGACATGCACAAAGCACTATGCCAGCTTGTCCTCATATTTATTACACGTGGGATTTAAGTAGAACAAGACAACAGCAAAATCAACCATTCTAGATGGACAGATTAGACAGATAAGATGGATAGACATAAATAGAGAAAAACAGTCATGTATAGCTGCACTACCTGCATTATTTACAAATGAGCGTGACAGCTCAGACTTCCTGTCTAAGGCTTCCTGTTTAAAGAGCTCAGAGCAGCGAGCGAGTGGAGAGGAGGAGGCTGAGTTTCCTGCTGACAGACTCATATCAACACCATGGGGGAAAGTACCTGATCCACTTCGACCTCTGTGAGTAAACGTGTAGTGAGGTCACACACAACCTCACGCTCCGGCCTACGCCTGTTGCTCTGATAGAGCTACAGAGCATGTACACACACACACACACACACACACAGACAAAAAGACAAGACAATTAGACAAAAAGTTATCTTTGAGAGTTAATAGAGCCAGGTTTGATTCTGGTCTCTCCACGGCTGCAGCAGGACTTGTGCAGCTGTGTAAGCACGACACCAGCGGGAAGCATATCAATTTTTGTGATTTGTTGTTTCACACTGACCACACAGACAGAGGTTAGACTCACTACAGACGGAGCCAGCAGACGTGGCATTCAGGCAAATAAATGCGGTAATACATCTGACAAAAATCTGACAGACTGACTGGCAGACAGACGGGCAGATGAGTACAAACAGCTGACAGAAAGATGAATATAGAGTAGATACACACAGTTAGATGGACAGGGGCCTGACCTTGCTGTTCTGAATGAGCCGGAGGATGTGTTCGAAGCAGTTGTTGTTGAGGAAGACGGCCTGCAGGACTGGTCTGTCAGCACACTGCAGGATCTCCGGCACAGCAGCTGAAGACGACAACCACTAGCATGTTGACTCATCGTGACAAGACAGACACCCTTATTAATAGCAAGTTTATCTGTCACTCAGAAAATAAGTTTGATCCTGTTTGATGCTGTTTGAAATAGATAAAACAGTACTGAATTATTATTATTCCAATATATTTTTAAGGTTTTACAGCTGTTATACAACACATTTGTACCTATACCGATCCATACAAAAGCACCTGTGCTCAAAACAGTACTGAATTAAAAAAAAAAATGGGGTAGCTGGAACTGGTAATGAGGTGCTTGTGTGGCGTTCAAGCGCTCTTACTCAGCATATGGCTCTGGAGGGAGATCAGGCTGTCCTCCCAGCTCTGCCCGTCTTCCTGCTCGCTGCCAGGCGGGCGGTTCCAGTTGAGGAGCTGGAAGTAGCCCTCCAGTATAGTCCTGATCTCCACCTGTCGCTCTGCGGGGCTGCTGGAGTGCAGGATGTGGATCATCGCGGTCAGACATTGTAAAGTGAGCCGCAGCAGCCTGGAGTCCTTGGGTTCGGCGGCGGTCCGGCCGCACCAGGCTCGCAGAACGGAGAACAGATCCTCGACAGAGTGAGGGGTGATGGAGAGGAGGCCGTTCTTCTGAAAAATAATGACGCACGGACACTTACAGCGACTCTGACTCATACAGTTTTCATTTGCATTTTTAGTGTTTTAGACGGCTGAATGAATCACAGCAATTAAAGGCCGACGCAGACGGAAGACGGGGAAGCGCACCTTTCCTCCGCTGATGACAGCCCCTTGAAGATGAACCAATCTGAGTGTGAGGAGCTCTGGGATCTGCTCACTGTCCTGTAGGCTTTCTGTGGGCATGTAGTGGGTAGAGTCAGCCAAAGAGACATGAATATGCAAGACAAGCTTCCACTACCCCATGCTACAGTGAAAAGAACAACACAACGCTGTCATAACATCATGCAAATATTGTATAAAAGAACTGGTTTCCTAAAGATATAAAAACTCAGCATTACAACACCGCAATACCACCGGTGTCATTCAGGGTTATTTCAAACAGATAAGTGTAAACCTTGCTAATTGGCCAGGTATTACACAATTACCTCTTAACATTCCCAATTGAGGCGTGTTGTTGAGTCTTACGGTATAATCTTCCTAATCTTTAGACATATTGAAACTTGCCCAGACTGAGATTTCCCCCATGGTTTATAGATTAGCACTTGCTGATCAAACGGGTCACTATAATTAGAAACACTTGGACTCTGGTGATAGAAGCCTGATAATTAGACACCATATAATTACATTTTTAACCAAGACCAAACATATCGACTGACTGCACTGACTACTTATTTTTCAATCAAAGAGACCAAGAGGTAAGAGAGGAGAGCAATGCACTAGGAGAAGAGGGGAAAACAAAAGGGCAATGTTTGGAAGTCCAACATGACAGTATTAAGCTGTGTTTGGGCAGTGATGGAAACGGTTTAGGGGAAGATTCCTCTGGTATGTGGGGTGTAACGGAGCGGAGGAGAGGGAGTGTCTCACCGTGGAAGAGAGCAGGCAGCTCCTCTGGCAAGGGGAGAGGGGAGAACTTATATTTGTTCCTCTCCATCAAGCTCACCTCCTCCCTGCAACACACAAAGGCAGGAGTCACTGCACTCCCACTCACATTACCTCATGCCAAGTCAGAGTGTGATTGCCACAGATACTGTTGGCACTAATGAGGCGTGGCATCGAGGCTTAGAGGCAACGGGACGAGGTGTTACAATTTCTGACAGGGTTGGGCAACAAGTTAGCCAGTGCGTATGATGTCTGAAGTGGTGATGGAAGACACATATGTGTGTGTGTGTGTATGTGTGTATGTGTGTCTGTATATTCCACCCCCACACATTCTTACAGGCATTCTTACAGTATCCCATTTAGAGGCCACAACACACACACACTCACCCTGCCAGGCGTCTCCTCCATGTCTGATAAGGGTCAAATAAGCTCTCACACAGCACGAGTCCGTACTGCGCGACCAACTGAAGAGATGACTGCTCCTCAACTCCCTTCTTTAGCTGACATAGCGGACACACACACACACACACACACACACACACACACAAACAGTTTATACACATCATCTTGAGCCATAGCACACATTTCTATTTCTATTTCTGACATTCTTTTAACAGGTAACAAAGACAACACATTCCAATACAGTGAACAAAAGGTCAACCACACACCCACTCTTTTCACTGTAAACTAGTTCTGTTACTTCTGTCTGTGAAGATGTCACGCAATATAAATAGCATTTAGATCAAGTAAGCTCTCTGTCTCCACACACTATATCATATCTCTGCGTAGTTCAGCTGAATGGGCCCTAAATAATCTATGCATGCATGATATACTCAGCAGGCTGCAGAGCCAATCCCCTTTAATAAATCATTGAAATCCATGTCTTGTTTGAGTTACAGTTCATATTGCCAGTGCTGGGCCTTACCTGGTTCAAACAGAAGTTTAAAAGCTTGATAGTTTCGAAAACAAAGCCAGGGGTCTTGTCTGGGTCGATGTTTTCCATATTCCTAGAAGTGGAGAGAAATTCAAGGCATTAAAACCTAAAATAAATCTGCCTTATGCTCTTTTCATTTCCATCTTGGGTAAAAAGACAAATACACTGAATTTACAAAATATTAGGCACATCTTCCTGATACTGAGGTGCAGCCAGCTTTTGCACAAACCACATCTCACAGCTTAAAAAAAAAACCCTTCTCTAACTCGTCTGCTTCTCTTCGTCTACATCTCCTCCCTTGTGACTGGCGTGGATTTAATAAAGGAAATCTATAAGGGATAACGGCTTTTACCTGGATTCACTTCATCAGTGTGCTTCATGATGAGAATAGGTGTCCTGAATATTTTGTACAGTCAGTGTGTGTTTCATTAAGCGTTAAGACGACGGTCATTAAGATGTCAGTGCAGCAGGTGTAGAATGCTACAACACCGAATCATCCTCTGCTGCTTATTATATATTATGATAAAGACATCTATACTTGGCCCTCACCTGCATACGATGATGAAGAACTTGATGAGCAGCAGGGGGTGCGGGGTGCTGCTGTTCTGCTCGGCGCCGGAGAGGTGCAGCGCACTGTGCCATAGCTGGGTGCTGAGGAGCACGAGGACCTCTCTGGGGATCAGGGGCACCTCTGAGCTGCACTCCTCCAGCCTGGGAGAGGAGAGGAGGAAGTGGAGCGAGGGGGGAAGAGAGCGGAGGAGGCAACAGCAGAGAAACAAAGGCAAAGGGCGATGTTACACCGGCCTTGTTTACTATAGCATAAACATGTCAAATCTCCACAGGGGGTCAGAGTTCATGCTTCTCCGTGAGATACCAACCACCAACCGGTGCCTTCTGGCTATGCAGTTTGTATAACATAAATAAGTATTAACCCACTCACCTCCGAGGCTCCAGTGACTGCACATCAATGAGCTTCTCAAAGGAGGCAACAAACGCCTCTAGCCACTGTTGCAGATAACCTACGTCTTTCTGCAGGAGGGAGGAAAAGCAGATGTGAAGCAATAGATAAAGTTGTCCTCACGCCTCCAGTTCTGCAGTCACATGCATGTCGTGAGAACGCAATGTATAGGAAAAATGTGCGTGGTTGCATAAAACACTCCCTCAATGGAATCTGCCCTGTTTGTGATCTTTTTTTTCTTACTACCATTTAAAAAGATTTTTATACTGACACACTCAAAACACAGCACTGACTAAACCTGAGGACCTGTTTCTGAAACAGGATGTTGCAAAGAGATGTCAGTCACACAGAGAGGAACACATGAGCCAATTCTGTCCTTTTTAAAAAATAGTGAAGTTAAATAAACAAAAATCAATCCCAATGCAATTTATTCCTTTCTTGAAAGTCCATATCATTCATAAGCAACATGTGTGTGCACTTTTCAACGTCTGCCTCCAATTGTTTTAAGCAAGAACTGATTGTGTTATTGCATTTGTGTAATGGCATGTTAGATGGTTTCAACTGTACAAGGATGTTTTTTTTTATCTGTTATCGCAGCTTTTATCTGCCTCAGCAGTGCAACATATCCTGCCACTCTTCCCTCCTCACATCAGTCTCCCCATCTCACAACAGTCTAAATCAATGGTTCTCAACATGGGGTCCGGGGACCACCAGTGGTCCTTGAGGGGGTTCAATGCTGAAGTTTAACAATTCATCAATTTGCTGGGGACCCCAGCAAATTGATGAATTGTTAAACTTCAGCATTATTTCATTTACAAGAGGTTAACACAATTAGAGAATGTAGAAGAATGACTGTTTTAATCATAGTTTCACTGTTATCTCTACCTACAATACAGATAGTCCAGGAATTCTGGACAAAATCATATCTAACAATAAAAATATTCTCAGATTTGGGTCCAAGAGACAAAATCTCATAAAATGGGGGTCCGTGTCTCTAATGTGGACTAAATTAGGGTCCTTGATATGAAAAAGGTTGAGAATCGCTGGAAATATCATACAGACCACCAAAGGTCAAATTACTAAAATATCACCCTACCAAGATACTGAGTCTTATACAAAGGCAAATGCTAATTATTAGACACTGAGGATAGAGAGCAGTGGTGACATTCATGCACATCCAGTGTTTCGAAATAAAATTACAAAAGAGAGGACATCTAGAAATGTTCCCAAATGCGCTGTGTGAAAAGCAACATGAACTTTTACATTTAGCATGCATGCAGCCACTGTTAATTAATTTCAAGGTAGAATGACTGTTGACTTCCTCAGAACAGCCTTTGTGATGGAGAACATGAGTGTTTCCCATCAGGGGACAGTGTGACTTACTCAGACTGGTACACAAATAACATAAACAGCACATGATACAACAATCCATCAGTCACTTCCCCTAAGCTGCCAAGCAACTACTTCTCAAATGAGCAATGTATACTGTAGCTGATGCAGCCTCCATAGTGTAGGTCACTTCAACAGCAGCACTAATGAAGAAGACTCCAAGTATAGAGGTCTAACACGTATGTCAAGGTTAGAGAAGCACTTTTAAAAGAGCAGGTTTAATGTGCAACTAATTATCACAATTCTTTTATTTACAGTAACAGCAAAATGGAATCAAGACTAATGTAATTAACTCTCTGAAAACACTGCATCACCACTTATTTTTATTATTCTTGCATTCATTTGAAATGTACATTACCAGCTGCTGTTCACTTGCGAGCCAGTCCATCTCTCATTGTATGTGGCTGAGCAGGGAGCCGGGTTCATGCGAACCCAGTCTCAGAAGAGCCTTCAGTCTAGTCCACAGCACAGCTCACTAGTCGCACATCACTCCTAACCAGCACTAGCGTCTGACTCGCTTGTTCCTTTTCTCCCAGTGTCAAGCAAGCGACCAGGAAATGCCAAGTCACTTTAACCGAAGCCTATTTCCTTCATACTCAGACTCTGCCTACTCAAACCCCTTCCTCTTTTGCTTCTACAACTAGTTGAGAGCAGATGTCAGGGAGGTCTCGACAACAACTTCCCACAGCTACAGACTCAGAGCTGTGTTTATACTTTCTAATTTAAAAGACCAAAAAAAATGTTTTAGACGAAACAGCTATTCACTGAAATACAGGTCTCACCGTTGGAACCGTGTCACTGCCTGCACCTGCTGTTGACTGACATGAAAGATGCATTTGCATGAGGAAATACTAAGTGAAAGTGCAAACAGACTAGAATGTGATTTGAGTGTGCATTCTTGATCCAAATAAAGCAATGGATCCCACCATGTTAAGAATACTGTATTTACAATTACAGGCAGCTTAGTTCATATGCCTTTACCCTTATCACTGTAAGTTTCAACACACAATCTGATTTAAACTTATTGCAATATTTTCATTGAAATGATTGTAATCACACAAATACATAAAATCCTCCACATACACTGTGAAAACAGGAAATTGCGAACAACCTATTGTTTCATGCCGCCAGCATCTGGACAAATCAGGTACTGTTGAGACGTAAATAGGAGAGGCAAGGACATGCGGAAATATTTGCAACACCCCTTCTTCAGCTTGACTGCGGTTGTATGCAATTATAAGTAGTTAACTTACGATGACACATATAGACACAATGCTGTCGAAGATAACACCCTGCATGGGATATGTCATAATTTATCTCAGTCTACCGGAATCCATAATCTAATAAGACATATAGTAGCAAGGGCTTATTAAGCAACAGCAATGCATGGCTGAGAATTTATGAGTATACGATTCTATATATGATGACAGCCTTGACTTTTGAAACCAAGCGACAACAGACTTGCTTACTTGTTTTATAAGAGAGGAGATTGAATTTTTCTTGTTCCCTGGGGAGCAGGGATGGTTGTTGTTTAGGCATGCTGAGGTTGGCTACAGCAGAAACTAGGACATGTAGTGTGTTTTTTTTATAGTACAATAAAAATGAAGTTCACCAAAGAGAGAGTGACTGAAGTCATGAGAAAACAGGGACCGTGTGAGCAGCACCTCACAGATAGGAAGCAAGACTGGTTTGTTATATAATGAGAAGTAAAACCAAGGGAAATACATGAAGGTTCTGATAAAGCTAAATTGGGTCAGGCACCTGGCAAAGCCCCACCCTTTAGAAATGATGTGAGAAATCTCTAAAAAAAAATTCTTCCCTTACGAAATTAGTATTGATCAACACCTCTCCAGAAACACACACCCTGCTCTTGCACTTCAACATTCTATGAAACCCTTGACATTGACCAGAGCAATTAGCTCACTGAATCATTCATTGTATGTTTTGGTACATTTGGAAAATGGCAAATCACAATTTGACCTAAAAGGATTATTGTCAAAGACTAACCATGCGTCATCATTCCCTATGAATTGTATCATTTATCTCTGTTTTCTCTACACATGGCCGAGCTGGGCCAAGCAGCTGTGCAGCTCTCTGCTGCTTGGCATTCTGCTTCGCTCCAGCTTCCTGCACAAGTGAAAGCAAAGAGCACTTTGAGCTTCCTGATTGGCCCTTCTGTTGGTAAACAGGGGAGATTAGGGGACATTAGGGATTGCAATCACAGGGCTCATAGGACGGTCAAACTGAGCTGCAGGGTAGGTTGTTGTTGTATCTTTCCAGTATATTCACCTGCATCATAGCTTGTTCACTAACAGCACAAGAGATCAACAAATTGAGAAGAATATACAGTAGGTGACAGGGTAGTAACAAAAGCCAGAAAATCTGCCTTGCTTGCTCTTAACAAAAGGGCATGAAAAGAGGTTTCACAGCTGTGTAAATGGGTGGCAGTCGGGCTGTCACTGTGGTTCATCTCTACCACACTGCAGGCTTTAATTAATCCACATAACTGTCTTTCAAGCTAATTATCACATGATAATCACACACAATTTATCTACCAGCCTGGCATCTTACTGCACCCTTACTTGGCTGTCATTGTTCCTTATTGTCTAGAAAGGGTGTTTTTGTTCCAGGCTTCCATCCAGCTCCTTAGCATTACGACTTCTGGAGGGTCCACAGTGTTTTTGTGTTGAATCAGCTATCTCTGCTTTAGGCAATGGATGCTGCATTGACCACATGAGCTCAGCGGTTAGGCTCTATCACAAAGTCTTATCCTGGTGTCTCTCTAACAAGGCAGTGATTGCTTTAGCCTGAATACTGCATGTTGACACATGATGCTTTTGTAATAACATGAAACCAGCTATTACTTACAACCATCATTGCCATGCCATTAAACAGAAAAAACACTAAAATCATCAAATTGTTGTTCAACAAATGTTTCATAGTTTTACTGTTATATGAAGCTGGAAAAGGGAACAAACAAGCAGCTCCAGTAATATTGCCTTTTAGGTGACTTCAGACACGATCTGGCAAGTGAAGTCAACTGCCTCCCTGAGTCATTAGATCAGACTCTGCTGTATATGTCCATACCTGTCAGGCATGAGCCTTTTATGATGGCCTGGAAAAAATTGTCAGATTTGAGATATGGAGCTCTGAAATACTGCCAGTAAGGCTGGTGAAACTCCACCAGACAAAAGACAAGTATCTACGGCCCATTGCATGAAGGGCTTGATGCAGGGACTGGGACTGAGCATGGCTCGGCTTAACATGCTCTCAAAACAGAATCATTCAAAACAGCGCAACAGTAAACAGTGATTGCAAAAACCTGATAACTGTAAGAAGCATTTACTGAATAAACATTTGTGTATATGTAGACCTACTTATGACCTACTTATTCAATAGTTGATTACTTGAACTTGATTAAAAAGGAAAAACAGCTGAAGAGAAAACAAAAGCGCATTGACGCCGATATTAATATAGCCATATACTATTGTATCATTTAAGATAGTAATCTGGAATGGATTACATTTTGAAAATAATTTTCACAACAATGCCACTAATGTGTGTAGACATGATGGTTGCATGGATTTTATTTCCGGAAAATTGGTGACATGAAAGATTTGTTCATCTATCTTCGTGCCTGCCCATTTGTTTGTTTGCTTGCTTGTTTATTTTGTATAAAATCACCCAGCTCACATCAATTTTAGTCCATGATATTTCTATACCACAATGGCCTTACAGTGTTTCTCATGAGGCTTGAACCTCAGCTGATCTAAAAATCTGCCAAGGGGTGTGTGATTTCTTGCACAATCAGAGGAAGCAAAGCTCCTTTATCACTGACAAGCCTGAGCAAGTTTTGCCTTCTTATTCCAAATACAGAGAGAGCGATGGCTAAGATATGAACTCAAACATGCTGAAATCAAATGTTATGATTCATCACAGTTATAACATGCTATCCACTAATGTTCACTGAACGTTTATACCGAGCATTAACAGCCAACTGGTATTGGCAGATATTCCTTTGTATTGGTATTACATCATTATAAATATGTGATCAGTGATTAGTTTACAAGTAGTGCATTGCCTGTGTTGCTTGCTAAAGACTGTGTTGCATTTAATCCCTTTTTTACTTATAATTGCAGGACTTTACCTGCATATAGAGGCTAAATAAATTCAGAGGAATCTTTCATGAAAAAATGTGAAACAAATATATGAATAAGTCTCGGGAAAAAACAGTGGCATCAGTAGAGTCCAGTTTAAAGAGAGACTGCAGGACAGTCAGGGCTCTCTAAAATATTTTCAGACTTATGGTGAGATCTTTACAGGGTGTAAAGCCAACTGCCTGGGTGTGTTTGTTTGTGACTCAAACAGAGAGTTTCAGGGTTTCGCTGCTAAGTGAGTGACTGAAGGCTTGTTTACAGCACTAACAAAAAGTCTGATTAAATACAACTCCAGACCTCTTTTTCAACTCGATTGATTAGCGTCAGTCAGAACTTGTTTTTATGTGTGACTAACCTGAAAGCATGTGAAAGGTACACAGGGCCTGTCAGCAGGAGATAGGAGGTGTCCAGTTAAAGCCTGATATTGTTGGTGCTAACTTGACTCACCAGCAGACAACAAAAGAATTACATACCATTTTTGAAAGTCTATAAGGCAGGTGATTGTTGTGTGAAGTGGTTTTGCAGCCAAGCCTTCATCCCATTGACTGCAGCCTATTGTGTTCCAAGTCACATAAGGTGATGACATTTTACAGAGGACTCAATGAAGTCCCCTTCCTTCTCTGGCATCTTTTTACTACAGCTTGGCAAATAAAGTAGGTAATTTGCTAATTTTGGTATGCAAAAACTACTTCTGTAAAAACTTGGAAAACTTCATGATGCCATCTGGTGATCAAAACGGTGTAAAAAAAAAAAAAAAAAAAAAGACAAGGTAGAAATCACAGGAGCAGGGAGGATTTTACACATGAACACACTCCCACCTGGGAGCTGCCCAGCAGAACCACAGCCTTGTAATGTTGGCCATTGGAGGACTCAGTGCATTGCTCAAGGCCACTTCGATGGTGAATGTTGAGGGTGGGGATACACTTTTTGTTCACTTTTTTCACCCATATGACCCACATTGCATTTCAGACGCATTTTGCAACTATTCCAGCTTTGAGTCCCACCCTCTTTAAACCCTTTAGATCTGCTGAGTGGTGAAGAGAGGAGTCCTTACATGCACAAGAGTAAACATACATCCAAACTGGAAAAAAAAATGCGTCCTGCTCTGGAGCAACTTTTCCCTGTCCTCAGGCATGGAAGCAGATTGCAAACCCATTAAATAATGATACCTAATTAATTTATTCACAGGCAAACAATCTTCCTCTTTCAAGAGGCAGTGTGGCATAAAAACATGTGCAATATCCTTTTGATCTGAGAATATTTTCATATTGACCAACATTTTGCACCTTTTTTGCAACTGTGAGAGGATGGAGCTACAGGCACACCCACAACTATATCACACACAAGTCATTTACCAAGCAACTGAACACTGAATTTGAGCCAGTGCCAATTTTTTTTTTAACTATTGTTACTAAGGGCATGTAACATTTTCGTTGGAAGTGGCTAATAGAGCCGTGCAGTGGCCTGTATGTAGGTCAAACTGGCAGCAAAACCAAAAACATACCAGGTCTCAGGTTAGAAGAGGGATGCAACTCTCACCTAAACTGTAAAATAAACTCCATAACACAATAAGCGCATTATGGTTTAAAAATTAAGCAGCATAGCACCGAGGTTACACGCTTTAAGAGAGGAATACAGGAAGTAGCTGAGTGACACCTGCAGCAGGTAGGCGACACTCCGAGGAGCAAACGCATTTCTTAAAGTATTCTCCTTCAAAAATCCATATTACTTACAGCCTTCAACAAAAGTGAAATGGCATAATGGAACAGTCATATGAGAGAGACCTTTCAAGTGTAATTATGGCACCTTCCACCACAAGATACAGCTACGAACAGGCTACTTCCTCATAGTAATTAAATATTGGCTACAAACGACAGAGGTAGGATAGACCGACAACCTGCCTGCCGTTTAAAAGTAATAGGCTACACACACTATCATGGGCATTGTTTTTAACTTGAGGCATATAAGACCTGGCGCAACAACAGGTGTCACCGTCAGCTCACTTCCACTCACCTTCGTGTAATATAACATCCACAGCTCATACAGCCTTTCCTTCGAAGCCATTCCACCGCCCGTGTGGTTGCTCATTGATCTTTCTTATTAGAAAATCATTGAACTTCCACGCTCGCTCACCAACACGGCTGTTTGAAGTTGTTTCCAGAAGACAAGAGGACGCAACATGCTCTTGTGAACCATTTTTTTTTTTTTTTTTTTTTGCAAATTCCAGCACAATCCAAAATAAAGTGCTTCGTCCACGCGCGACGGTAAAGTTCTCAGAGTGATATCAATAAAGGAAAACCTGACACTCTGATCATGGTGTGGTCACTGTCGAAATCATAACCATAATGCGTGGAAATCCATGTCTGGAGGAACACCCATGTCCGCGTTGAGCCCGAGCCTTACTGTAGCCTATTCCTATTGGAGAGAGTTCCCACGGAAGCGACAGATGCCATCCGCTCAACGCCAAATAACTAGAGCTCGAGCTCGATATCTTCCCATATGGATTTATGTCAGTAGAAGTGTGTGTGATGAGCGCTACTGGGAGCAGATCACCAACTCATCTCTGACTCTATTAACAAGCGAAGAAACGCACTGTAGAGTTGACTGTAGATTATGCTCACAGGTAGGCTGACATTCTTAAAGACACACACACAGACACACACACACACACACACACACACACACACACACACACACACACACACACACACACACACACACACACACACACCAGATAAAGGCTCCTCTAGGAGTCTTATAGCCTAACTGATAAAGAATCATATGAAGTCTGTCTGCATGCATTAAAAACACATAAACAAATAAATAACGTGGTCAAAAATCAGCCCTCCAAAATAATCAGCAAGGACTAAAATGCTATAACCATGGAACAGAAAAAGACAGCCTATGGCCACATACTGTGGAAGAAACTGACGCAAATCATTTGAATAAAAGCGTGTATTGTGCAAATTGTGTAGACTAGGGATGAGACTGTCAGATGTCTACTGCAAGCAACATAAAGACAGACCTACACATAACACAAGTTCCAACTATTTCCTCCAACCCGTGACTCATCTGTGTACTGTGGTCCTGCAAACACACACACACACACACACACACACACACACACACACACACTACTGAATCTGATTCATGCAGTCTTAGTAAGCAATATTCAATATTCCATATTCTATGCACATGATTTCTTAGGCCTATCCCTGACGATTAATCATTAATCCTATAAAGACTCTGCCCTAATCAATAGTGAGTTTATAGTGAGCTTACTTTTTGGTATTTTTTCTATCTCCTGTAGTTTCACTAGACCTATATAATATTCCAAAAAATGAATAGGACTTATAGTTTTCCTGTGATATTTGTGTCCCTCTAACATTCATTATAGGATTACCATGGCTCATTTATTGATTAAAAGTTTGTCTTTTAGTGCATCTTTATCCCAGGTTTGTTTTGTTACAGACTCATGTTGATCAACAGGAGGATGGACACAGAGAAGCTCGAGGCAGCTGTATTGCCATGGCAATGGCCTACATTCCATACCAGGACCAGGACCAGCAGTGTGTGGCCCTCTGTGTGCGACTGGCGAGATGACAGCGCGCCACTCTGTCCTATGTGTTAGCTTTACTTCTATTAATTAATATTAATAGCACATATGTAGGTTTATAAATTCATGAATGTAAGCTATTGACAAGTGAATTCGATTCGAGGAGAACACGCCTTCAAGTGTCTGTGTACCCTACATAGGCAGGCCCCGTTTGCTTGTGTAAATTTACAATTTGGATAATAATGAAAAACTTCCAGATGATGTGTGAAGTAGCGAGATTTTAGTTTCAATTAATCTAATAATTTAATTCTAAAAGCAAAATTTCAAACAAAGCATAATTATATCACAAGATCAGGCAACAGGCCACTACAATCGATGTCCTCAACGTTCGCCTGTACAGCCTTGACAGGAACATTAATGGATTTCAGAGAGAACGGAGCAACGTTTAGAGATAAACATGGAGAAAAATGTTGGTTCATTACAGGAGCAAGCCCTGAAGAGAAAAGAGAGGCTAAAAGCATTAAAAAGTAGACAGCTTCAGGTAAATATCCTATTTGGTCTGTATTTGGTGATTATATGTCCTATAAACGACACGTAGCTAGGAAGAGAACAAATGAGTCGGTTATCTAGGTAGCTAGCTTGTTACGATAGCTAACTTAGCTAACCCATCCTAAACTTGGTCCGTGGCTTTGTTGTTGTGCTCTGGGGGATGCACAAGATTTCAGTATTTAACCTACATGATTTAGCTGACTTAAATACTTATTAGGTACAGTGCATGAATACAGCCAATCATTTTGTAGTTAAAGTTTGTCTGGTTTACTGTAGCAGCTCGTTTCCAAAGTTAGCTTATGTGGTTTATCGCTAGCTAGCGTCATAGCCACTATCTCAGTGAATGAAGGCACGTATTCCCTCCTGAAGTTGTGAAGCAGGGGCTCAGGAGAATGACGATTCGTGGCAAGTTTACAAACTCGGGCCTCTGTTTCATACAACGATTGTTTCATACCCAATGGTTTATAGCAGTGGTGGCTGTTCAACACGTGCCACGTGACAGGAGAATGAAGAAGGCATCTCTGGTCGGATTGAAAGGATTCTGTTAGGCATATTTAATCAGCTTCACCCCCTTCCCCTCAGATTAACTAGCCAGATATTAAATTACATAGTTAGATCTCTAAAATTGTTTAACTTATAAATACTTTATTTATTCGGCTGTAATTTGGCAGATACTATAGGTTAAAACATTTAAGATGCTACTTTGAGTTATTCTAACTTTTTCTTTTTACTGTTGTGATGGACACGAACCTATGTAAAACTATGAACAGCATTGGCCTTTCAACTTCTAAGACTATGACTTCAGATAGTGTTTTGAGGTCCATAGGCTAAACCCTATCCTCATTCTACAGACTGGTGTAACCAGAGGCATCTAGGAGATCCAACAGCTGCATTTCCTTGCATCGTAGGCATTTAGCTGACACTCATCTAGAGCGATTTACAGTGAATTTAGTCAGGTAGGGCGGTCAGTGTCTTGTTCAGGGACACTTCTACAGGACACATTACTGTTGCAGGGATCCAACTTGTAAGCCCCTGGTTACGAGATGGACTCCTTCCTTAACCACTAGGCATTGATCATGGAATCTCTGGAGTATCATGGTGTTTTGAGAGGTGCATTCCAGACAGGGAAAGTCAGAGAATTTGATAAATTCTCTGGGGAAGTGTGAGATTATTAGGGAATATACCAGAATGTATTTTGCAACTTGTTTCACACAGTCTTTGCATTAGATGGTTGTTTTCAGCTGTTTTTCTCCACAGCAAACCCGACTGTAGTGGAAAGCCAGACTTCTTACCCCTCTAGAACATTTCTGAGCAGAAAAACAATGTTGACAAACCAGGAAAGATTAACGTTTGTAGGTCATGGAAGCACTCCAACTTAGTTATGGACAGTCATGGAAAAGCCATAGAATTTTACATCAGGGCCACAGTGGAAACCCTGTGTATAGGTCTTTTCATGCTCAGCTCTTTGCAGAACATGCGTGGAAAATTGCCATCATCATGTTCTTGCATGCATTACAGTAATTAAACCTGGAGCCATTTACTCTTTTCAAACCACTGGATCAAGTTTAGCCACTTTGGTAACCTGTTTACTTATACCATACATTCGTTTTTGGTGTTGAGTCTTGATCTAAATATTTTTGTGCCCTGAGAGCAGGTTGCCACACCACACCATTACAGTTGGTCCTCACTAGGTCCTCCGTCTGTGTTGTTGTGTAGAAGTGGCTAAACCTTCTCAGTGGATACATTTCACAGTATTATTCTGCTCCACTTTGAGAATCCTCCAAATTTGATTATGCATCCTCCTTGCAACAGGAAACCTTGTTCCATGTGCAAGCCACTGTTTTGGCAGTTAGACCAGACTGTCCTTAACAGTGTTTGACTAAGCTGGTGCTGAACAGAAGTATGTTGGCCTGGCTGGTGTTTGATAAACGACTGTTGACATTCCTGAAGCATTGGATTGTTTTCCTTTCGTACTGTACTTCAAGAATGACTCAGTCCCCTGAATTGTTCTAGCAGGTGGACAGGAAGCCTCTTCAGGAAAATGCAAGATGGGAGGGGTTCAATATCCTTTGTTAGAGCTTCTCACTTGGGGCCAGTATTTTTTTTTTCTTAATTTCTACAGGCATTTCGTAATCCATTTTCCCCATTGTTTACAAGCGAATAGCTTAGCGTTGGCCTGCGGTCTGAAATGCTATGGCTGTACAGGGAACCTCTTAGTTTTTAGCTCTCCATCACAGTGGGTCTGAAACAGAAGAGCTCACCATGCAGTTTTCCCACCTGACATTTGGAATAGCCAGCCTTAAATAACTAGGATAACAACTGGATAAAAGTCCCAGGCATATTTACATTTCATCTCATCTTAATTTACGACTACTTTGAGCCATAATGCTCAACTCAGATTTTTCTCAACATCCTAAACAAGTTCTGGAGGAACTACTGATCTGATTTGCCTAATTTATTAGACCCAGTCACCAAAGTTGGCATTCTTCTTGAGTAGCACAATGTCAGAAATGTGCAAGTTCAAAATGTAAATTTGCTATTTGACTCCCAAATGACGCGCCCGCACTGTACACAGAGGTTTGATATTTTTTTGGTTTGTTTTTTTTGTTTAGCTATGCAAATATTAGCATAGTGTGTAAGTGTAACCCAGGACTGTAAACATGGCTGCTGTGTATCTTCATTTTAACCAGGGGTTGTTTTGAGCAGTGCAGCTCATTTCTTTTTCAGCGGTTTTGATGAATGATTCCTTATGGCAGAATACAGATTGTTAATCCATGCTAATTGTGTGCAGTCCAACTAGCTAAAGAATGATGTCTTTACTGTGAGAATAATGTTCTGTAAATGTGAGTTTTTTAATGATGGTGTGATGATATTGTAACAGGGGCGAGACGAGGAAGATGGGGAGCCTGAGAGGAAGAAAGCCCTGGGAGAGGAGGCTGAGGAAGAGAGACACAGGTTGGTTTATGATACCAAAGATGCAGAAGTGGCTGTTATGTTTTTCATCTTGTTCAAACATGTTTACTGGAACCGTTGCTTACTGCTTGCCCTATAAGCTCATTTTTTTTAAGCTACAAAAGAGGAACGGAAACTGATATGAAAGTGCATCACAGAACATTTATCTAGCCTCTATCTGAACACCATCTCCTAGCAACAAAGTGAGTTTCCCAGTGCAGGTCTCGAGATGCAGTGTTTACACTGTGCTGGATCACAGCCCTGTGCTATTAGCTGCTCAAATATCCTGCAGCTTATTCAACTTTGTTTTAGTCAGTAGGAAAGAGCAGCCATCTTTCCTGTCCTGCAGGACCTTTTTT
Source organism: Centroberyx gerrardi (assembly GCF_048128805.1). Taxonomy (NCBI): domain Eukaryota; kingdom Metazoa; phylum Chordata; class Actinopteri; order Beryciformes; family Berycidae; genus Centroberyx; species Centroberyx gerrardi. The sequence goes on from NC_136008.1 coordinate 15,376,120, forward strand.
CCATTGTTTATGTTTAATGACTGTGCACTGACGACACTCAGGGGCACTCCCTCTAGTCTAACAGGATAGGACTCTCTCATGAGAATAGAGATTGCTACAGAGTTTGTAGGCCTAATTAAAAAGTTTGTCTGTGAAGAGAATGGATCAGTGTTGGGTGTGTTCTGGTTGGTCGTTAGAGACGCTTTGCTAATTCAAGGCACACATCTGTAGCAGAGTGTGAGTGTAATGTATCTTGTGACAAGAATTAAAATTGCATGGGAGATCCGATTGCCAAACCATGACGCAAAAGAACATGAACATTTAAATGAATGAATGAGTCAAGAAATCAAAGAGTCAAGAAGTCAGAACAATGGACCTTGTGCATAAAGCTTGTCAGCCTCCTGGGTGATAGCATACATTACACCCTGTTCCACAACAGGCACCATGCATCTGTTCCTTTTGAGTCTCATTAGGTGCTATTTGGGGGAAAAAAACATCTGATAGGTATCTTTGAAAAGAGCACTCAAGTTCCTTTGGCACAGGATAGATAGATAGATAGATAGATAGATAGATAGATAGATAGATGTTGATAAATGTTGTCTGTAGGAGTTATTTTTACTGTGGTGAGCAGGAATGAGCCAGGTAGCTTGATACCAGTGTAAACATTTGAACACTGTGCTGCACCTTCTCCTCAGTCACAGTACACTCTAAACATTTTGAGAGGGTAAATGCTTGTGTCAGCGCTCTGAATTTATGAATGGTCCCCTTTGATGCCACAGTGCGCTTGAAGTGGAAATTTATAAACACACTCAAGGTTTGGACGCATCAAACCAAGGGACAGTTATGAATAAAATAATGATGTCAGCCTTGGAAGCCAGAAACGGTATAAACACATGGTCTGTTCATCCTGTTTTTTTGAGGAATGCTGCTCACTACAAAGTGGACTGTTGTTTAGATTGTACTGATTTTATTGTACGGCTAAGGCTGGGCAATATGGACAAAGTTAATAATATGATAATCTTAAATTATTTTGATTATCAATATCTGCTAACATGCAAAATCACATGTTAAATAATCAAATTGATATTCATCGCATTGAACTGCATGGTAATGAAAAGTAAAATAGAATTCTGTAATTTGCAAATAATATTCCCCAATTTGTTTCAGATCTCATTTTGTGAGAGATTTTAATTAGTATTTGGTTTTTATCATTAACTTAGACAACAGAATTGTGTATCATGATAACTCAATATCATTATTTCATCACAATATGATAAACAATAATACTGAACTACACCTCAGACCTCCAAATGAGCCGGAGCACAGCCTAAGATCCTCACATAGCGCCCTTAAGCTGAAATACTCAATGGGTCTGGGCGTTTGCTCTCAGGTCCCCTGTCTGAGGAGCTTAGGTTTACAAAATCAGTGACATCTTTTTATTCACTTCTCAAAACACATTTTTAAAAACAATTGTTTATATAATTTCCTTGTATTTATCTAATTCTTGTTTGTTTTATTGTAATGTAACATTGTTTTAATTCATGCCTGACAGTTATATTGCTTGGTTTTAATCTTCTGTTTCATGGTTTATAAGTGCTTACATTTAAAAAAATGTTCAGCACATTTTTGTGTCCACTGTGACAGCAGTAGTATTTGTTAAAAACTGCGATATAGTGAAACCATTTCAGAGCTCAGAGGGCATGCAGAAAATAGATTGCAGACATTTTCAAGAGCAGCCTAAGTGGCATAAGAATTTAGTTTGAGGTGATGTGGGTAGGAAGACAAGAAAATTGCCTCTCTATGAGAGATTTAGCAGGCTAGAGGGAGATGTGTGGAGTAAGGCCGGACTGCACTCGGCCCAAGGCTGAACATGACTAGCATTCCTGCCCATACCCATACAAGGCATTGGTCTGTCTGTTGTTGGGCAGTGTGGGTGTGATAAATGTATCTAGAGCATACCCTCTGTAGCTTCATCACAAATCCACGCTCAGCTCAGAACAGCTGATCTCTCCCTTGGTCCGCCTCACAGTTTGCCCTGCGACAACAGTTTACCTCTGTCTCTGGACTGCGGGTACAAGCTACAGAGACGTCAACCAAGCTTGCCAAGAATTCCACTGTGTGGAGAGATGTGCTGAAAGACTGCAAAATTGAACTCCAAGGAAAGCATTCCTCAGCTGTTTGCTGCTCTCCTCAAGTCTATCCCTTGGAGCAGGTGGAACATGCTAATCAGATGTGTTCATACGAATAAAGGAGGACATTATTCCCAGTTTCCAAGTACTAACAGCCCCCCCTAGACACCAGACGTGCAGCTGTGTAGGGTTTGCAGATGGTCTTTTCTGTCCCTTAACCTCTGTTGGAATACATTTGCCTACACTGCCACCTTCTGGAGTTTAACCTGTGTGTGTGTGTGTGTGTGTGTGTGTGTGTGTGTGTGTGTGTGTGTGTGTGTGTGTGTGTGTGTGTGTGTGTGTGTGTGTGTGTGTGTGTGTGTGTGTGTGTGTGTGAAAGAGAGAGGCTTTCAGCATTGTTGATGATATTAATATATCATTTATCACCTCTGTATAGGCATCACTCAGGCCAACAAAAAGTTAAGTAGACACTGATCTTTCTCTCTCCCTCTGTCCTCAGAGAGCTGAAGCTAAGGAACTACACCCCAGAGGACGAAGAGCTGAAGGAGAGACAGGTGCCCAAAGCCAAACCTGCATCAGGTGAGAATCCATCATAAACAAGTCCTGTATAAAAACACAGACGGCGCTGGCTTTTACACTGGCTTGGTGTTGGAGTGCTCTTACCAAGTTTGCTGTCAAGGTCTATGGGTGTAATAATAGTAATAATAATGTCATACTTTATTGACCTCGCCTCCAGGGAGATCAGAGTACAGAACAGCTGTTAGTTATTGCTCAAGGCCACCCGCCGCCCTGGTCATATATCATTCATTTGATTGTTTGACTATTCTTTGTTTTCAGTGGAAGATAAAGTAAAAGACCAGTTAGAGGCAGCTAATCCAGAACCCATCATTGAAGAAGTGGTAAGTATTCGCTTGTGGTTAATTGTGATTTCCTTTGTTGTAGCGCCAGTGTTTGCCATGCTCAGCTGTTTTCTTTCTTCAGGATTTGGCCAACCTTGCCCCAAGAAAACCAGACTGGTAAGACCTTGCTGAAGATTTTTACCCATTTTTTATGTACCAAAACTGTATTGTGCATAAAGTCCTAATTTAATTCTGTACATTTTGCTGTTGATGTTTGTCTTGACATTCTGATTCTGGATATAGGGATCTAAAGCGTGATGTGGCAAAGAAACTGGAGAAGCTGGAGAGGAGAACACAGAGGGCCATCGCTGAAGTCATCCGTTAGTATTGTCTACTTCATGTTTAGCATGTTATCGTTGGCTTTCCCTGACGCCACTATCAGTGTGTCTGAGCTAGGCATCAATTATTAGGCTAATTGCTTTGTGGATTCCCGACTCCAAGGAGGCTGGAAGCCACCTGATAACATCAATGATGTGATTCCTCTATTGATGTATGATCCACATTCTAAAAATAGGCCTGCGCTTTCAGCAGAAATCAAAACAGGGTGAACTCTAAAATGAGGTCGTGTTATCCCTCCGTTACAATGCTGTGACAATCACTATTCATTCATTCAGTCATATTGGCTACGTTTACATGCACCAAGAGTTCTGTTTTTAACCCGGTTACTCAGGTAATGTTGTTTTGGCTTGACACATGTAAACATCATAACTCTGCTAGAATAACCCAGTTAAGATGCCTGGTTTACTGCCACATTAAAGAGGTTACAGTGGCATGTAAACATCTTACTCCTTTCACTTTTGGTTTTAGCCGTCTGCGCAAACTCAGACTCGCACAGCGTTATCGGTACATTCTGATGTCAACAAAAAACATGGTGCTGAGCAATATTTACTATTACTGTAGGGTCTTGGAAGTAACCTCAGTCACATAGGGAGGGGGTAGCTGTCAGCTGAACCTTTTCATACTTTTTTGCTAGCAGGCTGTTCTATTTGTGGGCAGGACACCACAGATGGACAGGAATATTCTGTTAATTGGTTTATTCATGGCAACAGGGATACTAAATCGCAGGGCATCAATGGTCCATGTAAACAGCCTAACTCGAAAAAGACCTTAAACCAGAGTATGGCCAAAAGCCGGGTTACTCCATGCGTATAAATGTAGCCAGTGATTGAAGGATTAACACAGTAATGAATCAGATTTACAGTGAGTGTTTGTGTGTGTCCAGGGGACCGTCTGCGAGGCAGCGAGGAAGAGTTGGCTGGAGCGGTGGGAGCAGTAGGAGTAACAGAGGGAGACTCAGACTGAACCCAGGATGCGACTGTAAAGAAAGAAGACTACTGCGTATGAGCGTAACGCCGTGCTGATGGCTTGGATCCATCGGCTTCCCACTGTACAGTTCCATCTACATTGTGTGAAGAAAGACAGTAACAGTTGCTTTGATGGCCATAGGGAGTAAATTAACCAGATCTTTGTATTCCCTTTGTGAGTCATACCAAAAGCTATCATTGTAGCACTGCATGTGGTACAGACTGTATGTGGTTGATTGACACACATTGTAAACCATTTATATCTTATTGTTATAACGTTTTATATTTTCAAGTAAAATGATTTGGATTTTCCCAATGCCTCCAATGATGTTTATCATTAGGTAGTTTTGTCTTTGAGCGTCCTGTAAGAGAAAAGACATTTTTTATACATCATATTTATTCAGAAAATTATCTGAAAATTCACTACCTATCATCATTCATCAAGTGACCCCTATCCACTCGTAGTAGTTACTGCAACATTAATTTCTTGCTACTCTATTGAATCAAAAGTTAGCTTTGATCCAATAGATGACCAGATTTAGATGATAAATAGAGGAACAACAATGATGAACAGATAACAATAAAGCTGTTTTTGGTATGATATTCACTAGTGATATCTATTGTAAGCACCTAAATATCTGTTCTAAACAAACGCACACTACTCTTTCACAATAAAGTGCATCCTCTGTCCACATAGGCCCAAACTGTCTCCCCACTAAGGAGGATATTGCACAGTTTATCGTAGATATTACCACTGTAACACAAGGCCACCAGCTCCCTTCAACAGCTTTCCTCTTTTCTCAAAAGGCATATTACCAAGGCTCTTAAGAGAGAAAGAGAAAACATACAGTCATTACTCTTCTGAACTTCACAAAAACTACACATAAAACATGTGACCTAAGTGTCAATGAAATGGTTAAGAGCCTATACTCTCGCTACACAACAATCAGATCCTCCTACACACTACAGCCTTCAAAAATATACGATAGTGGAGTTGAAGCTCACAAACCACAGATATAGCAAGATGATTAATACTGCAAAAGCACAAACTGAAGTGTTGGTATTGTGGTATTTGAACAAGAAGCTGTTTTAAGCATTGTGATGCTCAAGAGCCTGATATGATAACTCCTGGATTTTGGTATTTCAATCAAAGGAAACAGCAGTTATTGTAGTTCAAGGAAGTATCAAATGTTATGTCATGGGTGAGGCAGAGGTTGTCTTGGCACTCCGTGTGGAAGAATAAATACTGCTGCATGCAGATAAGCTAATGATAAAGGGCGATTATTTGGCAGGAGCAGAAAATGACCAGGAGGACTCCAATATTCTCAATACTTGATCTCAATTTTGCCCGTTTTGGAATGGCAATCCTGATGCCACAGACCTCCACTGTTATAGCCCTTGAGCAGGATTGGTTTGATTCAGTTGGTAGCTTTATGACTGGTTGGTAGGGCGGTGGGTGTTAATCTCTGGCTGGTTTTGGTTGGCGATGTGTGCGTCCATGGAGTAATGGTGATCGTTGGAAACGGGAAGTGGCTGATTCAAGTCTGTGAGTCGCACTGTCCTCCACCAGATTCAATCTTCCTGGCTGCAGGACCCAGTTCCACCTTGCACACCCTCTGGGCAAACTTCAGCGAGCACAACGTCTCTCCCACGTTACTCTCCAGAGCAGACACCTTGAGTACGAAAATCAAAACAAAATCAGGGTCAAAACAAGCATCGACAAAAACTTTTAGACAAAATTGACTGCAAACACCAGAAGGTTATGAGTCTCTATATTTATTTGAGCGCTAAATGTACCTGCACCACCATGGCAGTCTTGTTGCCTTTGCCCAGGGAGTCTTGTAACAGGTATGTAAGGCGAGAGTTCCTGAAAGGGATGTGAGTCTGCCGGCCCCTCAGCGCCTGGATTACATCCCCCAGTGCCAGCAGGGAGCGGTTGATGTTCTGGGCCTCCTTCAGCCTCTCTCCCTCTGCACCAGACTTCCATACCCTCTCTGAACCGGCCAGATCCACCAAGTTCAGCTTGCCTGAGAAAAGAAAGGGAAGTTCCCAGTGATGGTGAAACTAGGATCAAACCCTGCCAGAAACTTCTCTCCTGTGTTTTCCCTACTCTTTCTCAGCTTCGCTACTGTCTAAAGAATGCAGATATTCATAGTTATATCCCTTGGGGAGGGTTATTTTTTATTCAACTGGTAGCTTTTTGACTGCCCACTCCTTTAAAAAGAAACTGATTCACTGAGCCAAATCTGACCATGTGTGCGTGACTGACCTGTGGTTTTGGCCCCGCTGGCCAGATCAGTGCCGAGCACAGTGATACAGAGCAGAGCGTGGGAGCGGGAGCTGTGCTGGTTCATCTGAGTGCCGAAGGTGATCCTGTTCCGACGGGCCATGGCTAAAATCTTGACAAACACAAGAATAATCAGCGTAAAGTTTAATGATTGCTCTTATAGTGAACAATAATTAATTTTATTACTCTAGAATGAATTGTTTAAAACACAGTGGACAAACATGCATCACCTTCTTGATGTGCTGAAAGCTCTTGACCTCGATGACCCTGAGGCCCGGCACATGCAGCTGTCCTGTTCCGTCTGGGTTGATCTTTATGTCCAGTTTCTCTCCATCTTTACTGAGAAGGTCTCTGTAAAACAAAACGCAACTCAAACAATCAAACAAGCTGTCCAGTGGTTATAAATTCAGACACTACGCTAAAGTGGAATCCAAAGGGAAGCGGCCTGTACCTTAGCACCTCGTTGTAGATCTCCACAGAGCTGACAGTGACAGTGTAAGACCACATGTCCTTCCGGTCCTCGATCTCACTGAAGAGGTGTTTCAGGGCTCGCTGGTTGATGCCTGGGTTCTCCACGCTGCCCTGGAAGTCAAAGTGGTAGGAGTTAATATGATACATTATAGGTCAACCAATTTCAGTTAACACCAGAGGTGGGACCAAGTCAACTTTGCTCGAGTCCCAAGTCAGTCTCAAGTCCTGAGGCACAAGTCTCAAGTCAAGTCCCAAGTCTAAATGTAGATTACCAAGTCAAGTCCATGTCAATAATGTCAAGTCTGAAGTCTAAATGTAGAACAGCAGGTCAAGTCAGAACAAATCAAAGAGTCCAGTATCAATGTAATATCTTAAAGAAAAGTAAATATCTAGACCTTTTCAATGCAATATGGTTTTAATAGGATAAAAACTTGGTAAGTGCATCATGAGTTTGATTTCTATAATCAGTTTCAACTTCAATAAATTCAGTCATTCCATACAAATTCAGAAAACGGAATTTAAATTCAGTTGTCTGGTGGAACAAATCTCATCACTTTCAATCTAAGTCATTTACACAAACACAAGATCTTTTGTCAAGACTTTAGAAACCTTTTCAAGTCATCAAAGTACAAGTCAAAGTCAAGTCCCAAGTCACCAGAACGCAAGTCAAGTCAAGTCTCAAGTATCCTCTTCATGCATCAAGTCAAGTCTCAAGCAGTTAAAATTGTGACTCAAGTGTGACTCGAGTCCAAGTCATGTGTCCCCACCTCTGGTTAACGCTATATGGCTACAGTAATGCCACATGTGGCTGTAACTCTAGAGTATACCTCCATGGTGTAGGTCTTCCCAGAGCCGGTCTGTCCATAGGCAAATATGCAGACATGATAGCCGTCAATGCAAGAAGTCACAAGAGGCTCGATCTCCTGAAAGACCTGATGGCAATAAACAAAAGATTAGAGTTCTGGTCTAATATGAATGTAATACTATTATTATCTTAATATGCGGCTCGATTTTCCTACCTCTTCCTGTGTGGCCTGAGGGTGGAAGACCTTGTCCAGTTCAAAGGCGCGACCCTTCCCCTTGCTCATCACGGTGAGGGAGGACTCGTTGTTGGGGTCCGTCGTCACCGCCACAGACTGGCCCTCCTCATGCTGGTCCTCCTTCAGCACAGGCTTCACACGACACAGCACACGGATGTTGCCTGGAAACAGAAGGGCCCAGTCGCCGGATCAGTTAGTGGCACAGAGTTTACGTACCGCATACGACAACGGATTTCATCTCTTCCCTTCTCCATACCTTTGAGCTCTACCAGCTGCTCGTGGTACTTCCTACGCAATGCAACCTCCTTCCTGTATTTCTCCAGAAGGTCTTTGTTTGCCTCGGACATCTCACTGATAGCCGCGGAAATCTGTCATTGAGAAAATGAAAATTCTTGGGCAACATGTTGCGCTGTTTGTGTTACTACTAAACACAGGGGACCAAGGCGTGAAGCAACATGGAGGTGCTGACCTGCTTCTTGGCGTCGCTGATAGCTGCTCCATAGAAGTCTGAGAAGTTTCGGACCTGGCTCCTCAGGCTGGCATAGTCTGTCTTCATGGAGCGCAGGGTTGGAGGGAGCGCTGTCAGACGCTTCTGCAAGCCTGCCCAAAGTAAAAAACACATGTAGCATCATGTTCAAATAGAGTTTCAGCTTTATATATTACACTATGCCAAGACATATTTTTTCTGAGTGCAGAAACCAAGATGAGTTTCTTTGAGGGTTTAAAGATCCAGTGCAATGATTTCAACTCAGTCAGGAAAGGTTTGATGTTGATTTCTAACACAATGAGCATCATTTGTTTCAGTTTTTCATGGTTAGATGGTACAAAGCTATGATTGTGCCTCCACTGAATGCCAATATTTCCATCTTTGGGGAACAAATATCCAGTGTTGGAACTTCAGCACTCAGCAACAATGGAGGCATGGAGATTTCGGCTAGTTTGGCAAGTAGCTGGCTGGCTATTGACAGACTATGGGACACGTGATTGACTATGCATGCTGTCAACCAACCAGAGCATTCATAAAAACCTGGGTGTAGGTGACATCATTTACACCAGGAAGTAGATTGGAAGTGTAAATCTGTTTGATTCTATTGAATCAAACAGTTTCAAAGGGCGGTGAAAGTTTTTCAAAGGGCATTGAAAAAGCTGACAGTTATAATAATTTGGGTAACTTTACATTTCTCATATTAAGAAATGCAACTCTCATTGCACTGGACCTTTAATTCTTTGGTGTAACTCACTGAAGAACTGGTCCTGCAGGCTCTGGAAGTGTTCTGCTGAGCAGGTGGCCGCTGCCTTCACAGCCTCCTCCTTCCTCTCCTCCAAGTGACCGATCTCCTTCAGCAGCTCCTCTCTCAGTTTACTGATCTCTCGCTCGTACGCCGCGATCTGTGAAGGTTCAGCACTATAATGAGTTCATCTGTCAACTACATTGATCCGGGTTGTGAATTGTCAGGAGCGAAATGGAAATTTCCCCCTAATGCTTTTGATACCCACTCCTTTGATTATAAAATGTATTTTCTGATGGGGTTGTTGTTTATCTTCCCTTCTGGACTTTCGGTTAATTTGATCTACTTTATTTTAAATCAAAGCTGAAGGCGTCAGGACCACCATGAATCTACTGTCAGTCTCCGAGCTCCTTAGCGGCCAGCAGTCAACAGAAGTAATTTGTGCGCTGATGGATCTTAAGCATTATTATGGAGCATTATTGTCAAAAGCACAGATGCAGCCTGAGCCTAAGATTTATGCACAGCTTGTTGATGCCTGGAACACATTCAAAAACTGGCAGCCCAGAAAATAATTGGCTCACACATAAAAACAAACAGGTCACCTGTATCACACACAGGCAAAACTTTTTTTATATGGAAAATTGTGAGATGAGGAAGCGTGTAATGATGAGAATGAATTTTTGCATTTAACCAGTTTATCATCACATAAAGTTTTTAGCTGAGTAGAGTTAGTATAAGCTATTTGTTGTAGGCAATCATAATGGATGTCAGCATCAGTACCGTCTTTTATCTGCCTGTGTGGGTGTGTATGTGCATTCCAGTGCACATCTGATAAGGATACATGCTAAACTGGTGGCTGTGTGGCTGATAATGCAAGAAATACCAGTTTTCCACTGCACAAATATTTGGATAACATACATCCACTTCATCCTTAATCAAGCGAGAAACACAAACAATGTTATACCCGATTTTGTCTCTTGATACCTTGTGCTGCAGATTACAGCTGTATTCATCTGACTTCCTGATTTGTTCCTCCAACTGTTTGCACCGCTCGTTCTGATTGGACAGCTTTTCGGACAATAGCTCATTCCTGTGTCTGGCCTTAGCCAGCTGCTTTACTGTGGCAGGCGATTCCACCTCCACAGTCTGGGTGACATACTGGGAGAGAAGAAACATCTAGTTAGGGTCATCAATTCTAAAAGCCATGCTACACGGATAACATCAAGTGTGTGCATGGGCAATTTCCCCAAAATGACCCATGTTCCTGCTATATAATCAACAGCGATCTTTATTTTTATCTCAATTGCCTCAAAAAGCTGTTATATGATCGAATTGAAAGTTGTTCCACTATTCAAACCCATTTCAAAAGCTCTTGCGGATAATAATTACCTTAACCACTGGCTCCCTGCCTCTCTCTTTATCCAACTCCAGCTGCAGCTCCCTCACTCTTTCCTCTCGTTTCCTCAGCTCCTCTCCTCTCCTCCACTCGCTTTGTTCACTGTGTCGCTCCAGTTGCGACAGCTGCTCAGCGCGCTGTTGTAGGGAGATCTCAAGCTGCTGCACTCTGCTCCGGAGGTTCTCATTCTCCTAGGAGAGGATACAGAACAACAGAACTTACAATAATATGCTAGTGTTTCTATTTGCAGTTGATAGTGTGGGCCTTGGTAGCGTATCCATTGTCTGTCAAAACATTCGTTGAGTGGTGCTAGTGCGTCTCACCTTGATGAGCATGGAGCTGGACTGGGAGGGGATGGCTGACAGCTGCTGCAGGAGGCCCTGGGTGACGCTCAGGTTCTGCTTGAGACTCTCGTTCTCCGCCGACAGACACAGCACCCGTTTCTCTGAGTCTGTGGCCCCCTGAGGAAATATAGCATGACTGAGATGAGAAGAATGACTTCCACGGAGAGATGCATCAAAACCAAAATGCTTTGCTGTGTGAGTACTAGTTTACTACTAATGTACTACTAATTAAGGTGCAGTATAGGACATGCTGACCCTCCTGGCCTTTTCACAGCGCGGCATTTCGTTCAGGGGGAGAACGTGGGCGTGGACATGCATTGTGGCAGCTTTGCTGATGACTTGAAAAGTGAAAAATACTTGCACATCGAAAAGTGCAGTGACGATGAATGAAACCAATAGTGTGCAGTGCTTACAGAGGCGGTTCTCAACCTGGACAGCTCCTCCTCGCGCTCCTCAATGCAACTCTTGAGCTCATCAATCTGTGCAAGAAATTAGAAGGGTTGAAAGTTTACTGACACATGTTTTAAACTCATCATACAAATGAAAAACTAGATGATTTGAGAAACTAGAGGTGTTGAACTCACAATTCATTCCATCATTTGTAGTGCAATGATTAAGTAATGCAATTTCATGTTTTGGATTTCCTTGTATGAGGACATGTGTGTAAATCCATGTTTTGCATACATGCAATTCCATGTTTTGCATTTCCTTGTAAGTTGACACCTTCTCTTACCAAATAATTGCTGGTATGAAAATAAAGAATATTATGAATTATGAGCCATTTTAAGATTTTTTCTTATAAAAAAGTTATGTTTTGTCAACAATCACCTGTGTTTTTGAAAAATTGACTTATGGATTTCAGGCAGCGAACTTTTTCCAAAATGAATATATAGCGTTTTGGAATGAAACTCTTGATATGCAGCATTGTACCTGCTGTTGGAAAGCCTGTATGCGCGAGTGTCGGTCTTGCTCCTTCTGCTCCAGCTGGGAGTGCAGCAGGCGCAGCTCTCCTCTCAGTTTGCTCCTCTCACCTTGCAGGCCGTACAGAGACTCCACCAGCCGGTGAACCCCAGCTTGTGTCCCTGCATCACCACTAGACTCACCTAGGGGACATAAAGAAAACAACAGTATCATCAACCTCTGCATCATCATCATCAGTACCAGTGACAGCATCACCAGCAGAGTCAGCAGAATAACCTTAACCATATTTCATTGTTATTTCTGGACTCATTTTCATATTGGGCCACCCATAAATAGTGTCAGCCTACATCCTTTGAACATCCTTTGACCCGTTTTCTATATGTAGGCCTCTTCAGTTTAGGCTGAATACCACAGTACGCCTGAAGGCTTGCATGAGTAAATATTAATGAAGGACATTCAGTATGCACTTAAAACTCTTTCACACACCATGCAGCCACAGAACTTTGCAGTGAAGCTGACATTATTGTTGCCGTGTTCCCATTCTCAATTCCCCAGAGCAGCATTACAGACCTCTTCACGTTAGCATGGGATCTCTCCAGCCTCTCACGTGCGGCCGCGACCAAGTGGAGGACCAAGATTCACATTTACAAGAAGCAATCACCTGCTAAACCCCTCTAATGTTCAACAGAGAGACCTGAGCAACATGCCCAAGAGCATTTTAATCAGTTTCTCCCCTCTAAATGATTTATCAGGCTCTGTCACGTTGGATTTCCATGGCAGGGCTTTATACTAATTACACCAACAAGCCATGTCAGGTTTGCTGTGTCACAATGGTGCAGGAGGAGGCGGAGACTGGCGATACCAGGGAGGGGGAAAGTGCTACAGAGGTGGAGGAGAGGCTACATCTGTGCACCAGACCGGCTGATATAAACGTGTTCGCAGGAAACGTGAGGGGGGATATGAGCATTCACAGTCTGCACAGGAACTGGGATAACCTTGTACATTTTAAAACAGCAGCTTGAAATGCGAGAAAACTTGTTTCCTCCATGTGAAAAACAGACTTGATGTAGAATAATAAAAAACAACAAGCTCAAGAGTCTTCTTGTGCAGTTGCAGAGTATGTTACATTCTGGCTGAATGACCATTGAATTGAATGCAACCATTCACTCTAACAGATCATAAACTGAATAGAAGATCACAATACAACCAATGGTGCTAGTGGAGAATAATGCACTGGCTCCACACAGCGCATCAAAGAGGCAGACCAATGCTCCAACACCCAGACCTGCACATCCCATCACAGTAAACAAACAAACCTAACGGTGTTTACCTCATAACATTGGGACGTGCTCCCTGGGCTATTTATAGTCCAACACGAGCACACGTGGGGGCTAGCATGTGCCAGGCCTTGTAAGTGCATTTGCAGGGAAGAAAGCAGCACTCTCACAGATCTTTTATTCATGGCGGAGAGCCAGAGAGTCACTAGCCAAGTGCCAAACACTATCGCCACATAACCGTGTATCTTTACCCTGCGTCTAATGAGAGGCAAGGTCCTCCACTTAACACACCCACACACTGAGCTGGCCAGAGCCTCGTCTGGTTATCTGACATATTTCTCTCAGGCTATATCACTCAGCTGAAGGACTGGAGTCTATGTATAGCTTCATGGAGTCCTCCATGTCACGCACACTTGTTAACATGCATACATACACACACACACACACGACACAGCAAAGTGATGTAAGAGAGTGGAGTTGGTGGGTCTGCCCTTCTGTTCCGCGCTCAAAGAACCATCTGGTCAAATGTGAAACACAGCAGATACCAACATCTAAAGCTCTGAGGTCAGTCACAGCTGTACAGCCTCAGTCTGGCCTGATGTCATCGCTAATGCCAACTTGATTTACACCAACAACCTCGTAAATCTAATCAATCTGCTCTTCTGCTGATTTTCTCCTCCTATAAAAAGATATGCTGTATGTCCCCGGTTGACAAAATCTCGTTCCCAACCCAGAAGGGCCAACAGTGAAACAACCACATCATAGCACACTGAATTATATTATGTAATACGCTGTCTTCAAGATGTCTTCCAAAACGTCACTCCCATGAAATAATAAAAAATCACTCCCTCCACTCCCTATGAATCATCTCAGAGCCTGTTAGTTTCTTTACATAGTAGTGGGAAAATCCTGGATTTCTACAGCAACTGTCAATGATATAACTTAGTGCACAAAGCTTTATCATCTATAATGAATAATACACTGGATATACACCTAATATCTCATCCATATAAGAGTGGCTTCCATTTTTCCTCCATCCTCCTCCACCCATCAAATGATCTCACCCAGTCTGAGGCCTTATATCATAAATCCACCTACAATTATTCCCTTGTGCCATTCTCTGCTCCTGTTTTCACACCAGCCTTTCACCCCTTCTCTCTCTCTCTCCTTCCATTTCACACCTCCCTCCTCCCTGCCCTGTATCTTTATGTCACTTTGCATTACGTCACTTTGCACTACAGTATTTCGTTTTTATGCTGTTTTTTCTTGTCTTTTTCTATTTTTAATTAGATTCTTATTTTATTTGTAATTCTTATTTATCTTTATGAATACATTATAGTATTTCATTGTACTGTTTACCTTGTGTATGCTGTGTGTATGATAAATAAACAGACTTGACTTTACATATAGAATAGCTGTGCTGTTAATACAATAGCTCCATGCCCTCTACCTCTCCCCTCTCTGTTTTTCTTCATTATCCTCTAGCCCACCGCCTGGAAATGTAAATCCATTCCTGTCACACCTCAATTTCCCCCTCCCCCAGCCCCTCCCCCCCCCCCTCCTCCCTGTCCCTTCTCTCTCCCCCCTCCTCCCTGTCCCTTCTCTCTCCCTCACCCTCGCTCAGTGGGCTGGGGGTCGGCTGCTGGCTGATGGCCTCCTCCAGGCTGCTGATGACGCTGTTTTTGTCCCTGAGGCGAAGGCGGTAGGAGGCTCGCAGGGCCTTCATCTGGCGGCGGTGCTGGATGCGGTGCCTCTTCAGCTGGACCCGGTACTGGTCCGCTTGCTGCTGCAGCTGCTGGAAGTGGGAGTACTGCTCCAGAAAACTCAGCAAGTGGGACATCACCGCCACCAAAGGAGACTCTGTCAGCTGGGCAAGAAAAGAAGTATGGGTTTGCGCACTGTTGCATACACACATTCAAAGTTGAGTAATACTGCAGACGCTTCTGTCTGGGGAACTGCTAATATATGCAGCTATTCCCAAGTCAGATGAGCGGCTCAGTCAAGCTGATGAAACTGCTCTGCTACCTTTCCTGTTGTTTCCAGTTGCACTTGAGACGCCCTCCTCTTCTCAGCCTCCTGCTTGAAAGACAGAAAGGCAGCCAGAGGAGTGCATGCTGGGATGTCCGGGCCATCTGCCTCATCCTCATCGCTCAGAGACGGGTCATCACTGTCACTGCTACTGCCTGGGTGACAATGAATTGCATACACAACAAACAGTGAAGGAATCTGTATAGTCATTCATCAATTAGCAGAAACACTCCACATTGTAACCCTTATATTATTCAATACAGCCATTATGCTGGACTATAAATATTCAACAGAGCTACCTGACCACTCACTTGAATCACTAAGCCCAGCACAAGCCTTTTTTCCCATCTTGGGGGTGTGGCCATTTCTCCTCCTGCTCCCTGTTTCCATGGAAACATGTCCTGGCTCCTGAGCACAGCAACAGACATGAGGGTGAGACGGTGATACATCGACAAAATATTTACACATCACATATGACACAGACATGCACACAGCTACATGGCAATGATACCACTTTGCAGAGCCTCTATGAGGGAGGCTGTAGTCATTTTTTCAGACTGTCAGGGGATTGGAGGCGCATGCATGCTCCCTGAAAAAACCTTTTCCTGACAGAGGACCCCTGAGGCTGGACATGATGTGGCTAGACTTACCTCTGAGGCAGCTCCACACGCCCCCTCCTCTTCCTCCTCCTCCTTCTTAAAGACGGTGTAGAAGATGTAGACTAAAAGGGAGTAGAAGGCATACATCTCCTCCACCCGGTCCAAGAGTCACTGTAAACGTCAGCTCAACTGAATAAACAAAAGGATAGAGTCACGGTCTCACACCTCCACTCACGCTGCAGAAAAATGGAGAGGGAAAAAAAATGCAATCGCTATTTTTCACCCTGCTATCAGCGCCAAATTCTGAATGAATATTAAACAAATGGCAATAAACTCACTGAGATGTGACAGGCCAATTAAGCATGACTGTTTGTATCGGTCTGCTTACGCCAGGACTTTTCCACTGAGGTTAACCCCTTTTATTTTTCCCTAGTTTAACCGCCATTCCTCTCCATCATAGCCTTATCTCCTACTCCTTACCATCACATATCCTCCTTTCTTAGGTGATGACAATCTGACATTTCAGCAATTTGTGTTCTCCGCTCACACTCCATCTGTGTTGTCAATGACAAATCCTCCCATGCAGCCCTTGTTCTCAGAGCTGCAACAGCATCCCAGCATTGTGCAGCTCCTATGTGACTCCCTCGCCGCCTGTCTCTCTCCTCCCCTTTCTCCTCCTCCTCCTCCTCCTCTCCGCTCTGCTTCATCCACAGGCTGCATCTGCAGTGGGCATGCTCAGTGCAGCTTCCTGATCCTCTGCAGTGGTGAAGCGGTAGATATGGAGATTGATTGGTTTGGGGGTTCACACTGACACCAGCAGCCTGAGCCAGAGCCGGAGGAGAGGAGCCAGGTTCCACATCTGATGCGTACTCACATGGAAGGGACCAGTAACCAGTGTTTATGTATTTGCAAATACCTTAATCTGATAAGTGGCACAACAATAAGACCGTTTGATATGATCCAGGAGATTTGTAAAGTTACA
The DNA here is from genome assembly GCF_048128805.1 of Centroberyx gerrardi. Lineage (NCBI taxonomy): Eukaryota > Metazoa > Chordata > Actinopteri > Beryciformes > Berycidae > Centroberyx > Centroberyx gerrardi. Next base: position 15,393,005 of record NC_136008.1, read on the forward strand.
TAACTGGAGTGATTTATCTGATAAACAATGAGATAATTTATTCAAGTTCCATGTTTTTTTTTCAGTGAATATTATAGGTTTTAGTGTTTGTTAACAAAAGGCAATTAAATACATGGTCAGTAAAAAAATACATTCCATGAATACCAAGCAAAGACATAAATGATCAAATCTTGTCACAAATGTCTATAAAACTATACATGATGTTCAGAAAGCCCTTAGTCAACGCTGCCCTGAAGTTTGACCAATGCTTTGTCCCAGAGATGGGCAAAGAGCCACAGATGCTTGTATACTGCAGTAGAAGTGCTGAAGCAGTTGCTCACTACTCTTGAATCCTGGAACACAGAATCTGCAGTGTCCAATCAGAATCTCTCTGAAGAATATTAACATCTTGCAAGGACGAATGGAATATATACAAAATGAGAAACACTTCATTTTAGTGATGTTAAATTAAACAGACATAGTCATTTAACGTCAACACAGCAGTATGCTGATAAGTATCAATAGGCATGATGAGGTAAGAGTCTGGGCGACTGCAGACATTTAGATAGCAATACTGCTGAGGCTGCAGAATGAGCAGGATCCAGAGTCTGAGGTGTCTGGCTGTTTTGAAAACCAGAGCGTATTCACACACATACTATTAGCAGAGAGATGTGTCCTACAGCAATGTGTCAATGGCCTAAAGCGAGTGCAGGCTGCTGACATACATGGAAATGTGCACACAGAAAATTACACTAGTCACATGCCAGCTTCACCACAGTCAAATAAAATACCCTAATAAATATCACCAAGGCACTTCTGTCATGTTTAGGAGGATCATTGTTGCACAGTGTTTGCACAGTTTTCTGTGGTCAGTTTGTAGCTATGCTACATAAATATTAAGGTACATGTTAGATCGGCATTTCAATAAGGTCTCATAACAGGAATAGGAACAACGCTAAAGTATTCTGCCTATACAGACTACAATTATGAGTCTGAATCTATACAGCTTTTAAGTGTTAAAATGCAATCCATGTGTTCCATCCATCTGTTTATTGCATAATCCTGTACATATGTCAATAATATTTGCTGACATGTGGACTTCATAGGCTGCACTAAGAGTATGTCTATTGGGCTCCCTGAATAATAAACTGCTTTGTTCACTGAACAATGGCTTGTATTCAGTCCCTGTACAAAAGTATCTTATCCTCTGGTGCATGGGACCTCCAGTTTAGAAACTGACATCATCATATAGGTTAAATCTCTGCCACAAATATCACAAAATGCTCCTGAGTCAAGTTAGACACATTACAATTCTGACTTTGTTCGCTCTGACAGTTAGTAGCTCTTGACACAGTGCATAAGTTAACACAGATCATGACTAATCACACAAGTCTCTGTTGATTTATGAAATTCTTACAGTACATTGGTCAGTCAGTCCCACACCCTGACTTCCAACAGAAACTTGTTAAGGGCCTGTGTGGAGGCCCAGCAGCCTGCAGACATGAATCCTTTCAAAAGCCACTCCATAAGTCCTTCAGTAGCAGCTGGAGAGATGAGAGGGGCAAAAGCCTTGGTTCCAACCCTGGGAGCCACAAGCAACGGGAGGCTGAGGGCCACGCTGCCGAAGGCCCCTAAAGCATTACCAGCAAACAGGCACACCGTCAGAGAGCAGGACAGGGATGACAGGGCCAGGCAGCGAGTCATCAGTGTCAGTGCGTCTGCTGACAGCCAATCACAAAGTCCCACGAGGAGGCAGGCGCCGCACAGGAGAATATGGGCCGTGTTGTGGTCTTCGCTGAGCCACAGGAAGCCAAAGGAGACCAGAGCCGGAGCCAGAACCTCACTGGCCCACTGTGCGTCATTCTGGAGGGAGGTCAGGTCTGAGCTGGGGGGACGCAGAAGGCAAAGTCCTGCAGAGAGCCCGAGCAGGAAGAGACCTAATGAAGGAGCCCTGTGATCCTACAGAGAGAAAGCAGAGAGAGAGAGGCAGGGCAGTAAATGCAGAAGCAGTACTGAAACCACAAAGTGAGATTGCCTAATGTAATACATGGCTGGATTCAGTGTTCACTAACCTTTCATGAAAAATTTAAGCCCAACTTTCATGCCCCAAACACAAACATGTCAGCTATAGGCTCAATGTTCAGAATTGCCATATTTTGCGTAAGTAACATATCCAAATAAATGCAGTTTTAGCTCTAGAATATCCAATAGAAAAAAACTCGAACCAAGCAGTAGAGGAAGCTGAACAAAAACAATTATAACAAACATTTTCTGTGTTAAATTGGCTATATGCATTGAAGTATCTAGCCGACAATCTGAATCTCCCTACCTTGAAGAGTTGATAGGATGAGTACAGCGCTGTGGCAGACAGAATGATGTTGTAACATGCTGTTAACCATTCTGTAATACAGGAGGCCATTGATCTTGAAGACGAGTAACACGAAGAACACAATTCAATTCATGAACACAGCCAGGATGTTGGCGGTGCTTAGTAGCAGCAGCAAACACAGCCACAGTTGGACAGGTTCAAACTAACTTGTATAAAGTTATGGAGTAAAATTGTACTATTTGTCTGAAGTTCGTTGAATGTTTAACCTAGTCAGTGTACAATACTGAACACAGAGGATAGCACCAAACTTAAAGTAAAGAAAAACCAGCCTAGACCGCTGCATGTGTTTGTTTTGACACGTGACGAATCAGGATATGGATAGAGCGCATGCTCACAATGCTGCCTTCAGGTGGTCCTCGTAAGCCCCTACTTCGGACGTTCTTGCTGTTCTAAATACTTATTTATTTACTTTATTTATTTGTTTATTTATTTATTTACTGGCATAAAGATACAACAAGTACACAGCAAACCATCAATTCAGAAAAGGAACCAGATCGTAGAGACCAGAGATAGACTATGTAATGATCATATTTTACATATTGGCAGAGACAGACAATAACAGCAACGTTTCCAGCATATTGGCATTTGTTTATACAAAGATTGTGTATGTAAAGATTTCAAGTATTTCAAGTTTTCACGGCTTGCTAATTGATTGAGGTATTAATGATAACAATGTACTGTTCACATCATTTGACAAAAACAATAGAGAGGTTGTGTGAAATGTGCCTATAATTTGGCCATAATTTATTAGCATAAAGTCATTTTATCCATCACTTTTACCATCGATTGTTGACAGGGCTCCGCCTCCTGCGGCACATCTCGGCACCTCCGGTACAGTTAGTCGGACTTCCGATTCCGACCGACCCAGTCCTTGACCCAGTCGTATTACATTATACAGTACACTATTCCGACAGCACGTGAAGGCAGCACAAGTTCGAAAAGTATGGCGGCGGAGTGCTTGACAACAATAACAGAGCAATGGATACGGGACAGACTGCAATTAAAACATCCATGTCTTGGTAATGCTGCTCCCGTGAAACCTACCTTAAGATGTAAAAGATAATCAAATCAAATATACCAAGGTCCAAGACGCTACGTTCAAAACTTTTGCTGTTACAAACTATCGTAGCTAGCTAGTGTACTTACTAGCTAACCAAAGGGAAAGGGAATGATGGGCCTAGCTAAGCTAACGTTAGCTACCTAAACCACCTACAATACCAACACCTACTGCAAACCAAAGTAGCAGGATCAAACTGTAATGTGCTTTCCTTTCTACCTAATGTTATGCTCTTTAACAGGAGACGTCAGATCACTAAGCCTCCCGGGAACGCACGAGGAGAAGATCAGACATCTTGGAACCGCACTGAAGAACTTCGTCCGTCTGAAGTCCCTTGATCTCTCCTATAATGTACTCGTCTCTGTTGAGGTAAGTGCCGCCCTGAACTGTTAATATAATGATGAAGTAAATTGTTTATTATTGAAACTTTACTCGGTCCTTCTAAGGGGGTGCAGCACTTGAAAATGCTGGAGAGGCTGAACCTGTACAATAACTGCATCCCCTCCTTTGAAGAGGTCAAAGTGCTCTGCCAGCTGCCAGCTTTGAGAGAGCTGGACCTCAGGCTCAACCCTCTGACTAAAAGTTATCCACACTACCGCTCTTATCTGGTGCATGCTATGCCCAACTTACGCAAGCTAGGTAAGCTATATAGCCACATGAAGCATTGACCCACATTGGGGTTTTAAAGATCTTTTCAAATCTCAGGTCAATTCTCAACCCTACTAACTGTCTTCCATTGCTCTCTAGATAACTGTTCAGTTAGAGACACGGAGCGGAAAGTTGGCATAATGCAGTTCTCCTCTGCAGTTGTGCCTCAGCAGAAGAGCCCCACTCTGAATCAGGCTACTCACCAGAGGTATATGGATTGTCAAATGCTTAACTTAAATGGGTTTATATGTTTCAGCTCCAATTTTACCTGATAGAGGGTTCCACCACAGATCTAGAACACATACTGGTCTTGCCAATTTCTTGGTGTAGAAAAGTATGGAGAAAGGCAAAAGATACTGAGGGAATATTTGGAAATTGCTTTGTAATTGCTCATTTTCCTCCCCACTGTGCACACCGCTTTATGAATGGCACTCCTGTCCATCATATTATAATCTTTAAATAATGAAATTTAATAATACCATCACTAGCTTTCAACAAAATGACGGGAATGGCACGTGTGCAGTTCATTTTGACGAAAGCAGCCATAGAAGGAACAGTGTAGAGCTTTAAAATGGTAAAAGTGTTGGAACCCAGAGTGAAGCAAAACTCAAAACAGAAAAATAACGTTTTCCCACTTAAAACTTTTATTCCTTGCAGCGGTCTGCTTGAGTGACATCTTTGCTGTCTTGCTTGTGGTTTGCAGGAGCAGTGATCAGAGATTGGCTTCAATTGGCCGCTTAACCAAGAAGCTCTCTCTCCTCGATGACACTGATGATATTGTGTTGAACTTTGTCGCTAATGGAGGCCAAAGTGAAACTCAGGCCCTCTCTGGCTCGTTCCACAAGGACACAGAGTCACAGTTTATTCATCTACAGCAAGGTAAGATTTGAAGTCCACATGCTAATTCACTAATCAAAAATAAAACATCTTGCAGGTCTGTTTTCAAATAGCAATTCATCTGCATCTGTCTTCTGTCCCAGAACCCAGAGAGGAAGAATCCAAAAATCTTTCAGAACTGGATAGTTCGCCTCCAAAACAGGTGATTTTATGTTATTTTAGGTCACAGATTGTATTCACAGATTTGAAATGCAGTGATACATTATTGTATAAATCTGCTCTTTGTTTTTAGGAAACTGCTAAATCCATCCTCAGGTATACCCAGACAAAATATGGTAAGTTTGCAATGTGTCCTTTAGCAGCCCCCTGTACTGAGAATGAATTGGTGATATAGAGTGATATATAAGTAGGAGACATTGACACCACAGGAGTGAGATTTGTGGTACGACGAGACATTTCTCTAATCTGGTTAGTTCCCTCAGCTTTTTGCAAGGCAAAAAAAATCATAATCCACAAGTCGGCTGTCAAAAAAATGCATTTAGAAAAAGATTATCTGACACATTTCATGGCCTTTAAAAAAACAGGATAAAATATTTTTTTTCATGAAATGCAGACAGAACATCTTAAGTTATCATCTTAAAGGATAATTCTGGTTATTTTCAACCTGGGCTTTAGTTTTTGCCATCATGGAGCGCTGCTGTCCAGTACACACACACACACACACACACACACACACACACAGGGCCAATGGTAATCTCCCATCTCTTTTCAGTTGTTGACTGTGTGTAAAACCACCACTAGATGGAGACAGCGGTCAATACTTGTTTGCTTTGGCTCATGAACTCAGATCAGGTTATTGGGGGGCAATTTATATTATTTTTTTATTGTGTCATTTGTTATTAACCAGATCGTACCCAGTCCAAAGTGCCACAAATGAAAGAGCCGTCTCAGGAAAAAAGTTCTACCTCATTAAAAGTGACTGAAAGACCAAAGGTGTCCTTTGGTCCCTACGTAGAGAAACGCAGACAGAAGCAAAAGGATCTCCCCAAGCAAATCAGACTGGCAGCCAAGGGACATTTTACTGCTAATCCTGGTAAGAACTGTACATCTATACCACACAGAATCCCTTGTTTAGGATTTATATATGCATGTAGAATGCATTTCACTTTGTTTACATGATGCTGAATGTTTGTCTTCAACATTTTGTAAGATCAAGATCACCGCCACAGTTCCCCATTAATGAATATTCGGCCTCCCAGTCCAAGAAGTCCCGTGTTGAATCTTTCTGACCCCTCCAACCCCATCTTGCATCCTCCGAGACTCTCCTACTCGAGCTTCAACAGGACAGCAGGGGGCTTCAGCCTGCCGCAAAAAGCTGAACAGAAGAAAAGGGTAGGAAATAAATTCAATCTTCTTTTACTATTGACTTATTGTATCAATCATTTAATTCACCCATTTGCTCATTATTCCTACCTGTACATCATATTTGACTTTTTGCAAGGCTTCTTTTGTCACATCACCTTATCCCTGAATCTGTGTCCCAGGGTAGTTACAGAAAGCCACTGGAGATGCTCCTCAACCTCGTGGACAAACACTGGACAGGAGAGAGATCACTCCATCATAACAACAACTTCCTCTGTGAGTTGCAGCCTGGTTTGGGTACGCGGTATCTGGCAATCTGAGCCTGAGATGACGAATGCCATCTCATCGTGTCTATTTGTAGTCCAGTCTCAGGACATTTCACCACTTCTGTTTCCAGCTCAGGCAGTCCAGATCCTCTCCATGATGGAAAGTGATATCTGCAGTCGAGAAGCTGAGGTCAGGACCTTGAGAAGGGAAGCTGATGCACTGAACCATCAAGCGGCCGCACGAGAGGAGAAGCATAAAGTAGAAGTCCATCATCTGTCATCTGAACTGGAGGAGGCTCACAGCACGGTTGTGAGTGGAGCTACGGTAGCAACAATGTACAGTAAATGCATCACTCGGATAAATTTAATGTACATAACGTCTTCATTGTGTTTACTTCAATACAGGGCAAATTGAATGAGCAGTTGAGGATCGTCTTGGAGGAGAATGTGGCTCTACAGAAACAGCTGATCAAGTTAGAACAACAGTATCTCAAGTCTATGATGAAAAGTTCTCCTATTACTCAGATTAAGGGTGAGTGAAAAGCACCAATGGATGATATGAGTATTCGTCCTGCTGCTTGTTTTTGTTTCCCCCACTATGATACTTTGTGCTTGCACATCCATAGAGGCTCAGACAGAAGTGGAGGAGCTGAGGAAGGAGATAGAGGGGCTGAGGGAGAAAGTGCAGGAGGCTGAGAAAGTGAAGGAGTTGGCTAATATGCTGCAAGAAAGCCACAGGTAAGAGGATGCTGCCATATGGAGACAGTGGTTAGATGATAGTAATACCCCTTTTGTTTTTTTGTTTTTTTACTGTATCTGCAATGAATCGGATTGATAATCATAGCTAATGTTATATAAATATCAGTCCTGCTTCTTTAGGAATCTGTGTTTCCCTACAAAGACCGACTCACTTGTACTCGTTTATGTAATCCGACTTGTGTTTGCGTGTGCTGCAGGTCCCTGGTGGCTACCAACGAGCGCTTGCTAGGTGAACTGAAGGCAAGTGGGGAACATTACTGAGGGTTTTGGGGAAGAAGAAGCACACTGGCATGAGTATAGAAGAGCACAGCCGGGCCGATGCTGAGCAACGTATCAGCAATGCAATAGCTGCATGAGCTCCAGCAATAACAAACGGTTATTTTCGTTCTTTTTGCTTTTACATGATTGACCTTTTTAACTTGTACCCTCTACCCCCCTTCTCCCTTTCCTGGCAGATTTATCTCTGTTGTTATCATGATTTTAAATTATTTATAAGTCACTGCAGTGTACATTTACATTTTTGTATTTATTAAGTTTCTAGTTATGTTGAAAAATGTAGTGTTTATTATTTCAAAAAAATATGTATATGCTCTGTTGGCTTGGTGATGTAAACAGCAGTGGGGGAAGGGCAATTCATTCAAGAAATGCTGTTTATGTGTGTGTGACAGGACTGTTATGTTAACAAATGATTTTTTGGGGAGGAAATGTTAATGAGAGGGTCAGAATGTATTTCCTGGATCAGTAGCAAGATTGTGACTCTCAGGCTTTTTTTTTTTTTTTTAGGTCAGTTGTGTGTCTCCATCTGCCTCATACACTGCAATGGAATGAATGCATCTAGATTCCAGCTGCACTATGACTTTATTTATACCTCTGCCCTAGGGCTGGACAGCTACACACTCTCACTCACACACAAACACTCCACGCTAATACCAGAACAGCACAAATAATGTGGACAATAATTGAATGTGTATGTGATTTTTATGTTTTATTTTGTTACTAAGTTATGTGGCTACTACTGAGAGGTTCTTGTACAATCCATAAGAATATAACACCAAATACCAAAGTTTTGATTGGCACCCCCTAACCTACCCAGCAGAGGCTCTGGGGTGTTTTTTTAATTGTATTTTCAATAATGCACTACAAATCATGAACACACATTAAAAGGTCTAAAGAACAAGAAACAAAAACACACTGCATGCACCAGGGCACAATAGTACATTAAAAGTTATTTGAAAAAAATAAGACAATATCATTCCTCCACATTGAAGGTGCACAGTATTTGGCATTAAGCACACAAGACAGATCGTACTGGAGATACTAAAGCAGACTCTAAAGAAGACTAAAACTAATACATTGATGGCTGCTAGTTTTCCACTCGATGCATGATTCTTCATCAGCTGAGGCTACAGATAGTGTGACATGAACACCATGCCACTATGCTGGAAAAATAATGTCCTACAAAAGTATATCTCGTTTTCAATTTTCCCTTTCCCTCATATAGTATCTAATGATATGACAGTAATACCCTGTTTTTTTATTTAGTTGAATTTGTGCCTCAAATTACACAGTACCACACATAAAAGGTACTCAAAATCTTATATACAGACAAATATAATAGCATTGGAGGGTGGCTAACTTTGTAGATGCATAAGTTGATACGTATTGATTTGAAGCAATTGGATATTCTGGGACTAACTTCGGTTTACATTGGTTTTGTTCAGTAATGTTCAGTGTCCAACAATGTCCTTTACATACCTGAAAAGCTAAATCTTCCATGATCCCACAATTTATAGACTTAATATTTTCAGTGAAGATAATTTAGTCCATCCAGTAGTCTGTCCTCACTACAGGCACAGCAGTTCAAAGAAGACATGACAGATGTTAGGCTAATTCCTACTATAGTCTATACGCTTCTGAATCAAATGCAGTACACACAACATGCACAAAGTACAGCAATTACACAAAAAACATACAAAGCCAGTGTCATAAATTAAGCCATGCGGCTATAAATTTTTAGAAATATACACAATCTTACCACAAATATATTAGAACTATATAAATCTGACGAGGAAATATAAGTAAAATGTTAAAAATACAATCTTAAACAACTGAGCTCATCTTCTATTGTAAGAGTTTCCTCCTTCAGCTGAATTCATCAATTTAGTGTTCTTGCAGAATGCATGTTATCAAAACGGTTTGCATACAGGTTCATGTTTGAACAATAAGATCTTAATAATCAAAAAGGATAAAATACATACAGTATATCTTATTGAAATTAAATTTGTAACTTACAAGCAGGCCCATTTAAAAAATTGGTATGGTAAGACTTTTGGTTTGTATATAATTTTACATATTAGCAAGAGGGATGTTAAGACAGAGGTAACACACGTTCAGTCTGACAGAATTAACTAAATTGTATTTTTCTAAGCATTCCAAAACAAGTAGACACAAAAATTTAATATCCTATCCAGGTTTTAGCTGAAGGCAAACTATATTGAAATGACAATATGTGTAAACTTAAAAAATTAAGAAAATGAACAGCAGATTCGATTAAGACACTGAAATTCATGACCAACGGGGACGACAGACAATGTTGACGATGGAATTATCAATCTTGGTCTTACTATATACATTGATAATATCTATGTCAATAATTTGTGCCAAATAACATTGAAACTCAGCAAAATAAATTAAGAATGCATTTCTTCAATTTCTTCTTGAATATGAATAGAATAATTTCCATGAAAAAGTGCAATGTTGTTAATTCATCAAACTGTTGTCCCACTTGTTTGTTTTTCTTGGCATGTTGTTCATTGTGCTTAATAAATATTATAAGGCCCTATCATAACATCAAAGCTTCATATTCATAGCATAACACTTTCTCTCGTTTGTTCTCTTCAGTGTTTGGCAGTAACTTGCTATCAGATAGGAATGTACCAGCTGGTGATGACTTTGTAAAAATAGATGTAAACAGTTTTCCAGTTCTCACACTTCACAAAGAGAGGAACTCAAAACATCTCTCTTACACACACACACACACAAAATAGATGGGTGGGAAAATATATGAAATCCTATTCTTTTGTGCTTTCGTTGAGTATTTTTTTTTTAATAGAAAATTATCCTAGTAGTTGATCGAATGTTTATTTCCTTATCTTCGCCCTCACATCGGTTTGGTGAGGGGGGGTTTGGTGACTTTTTTTTCATACGACCCTGCATGTTTGTATCCCGAGACGTATCCAGACGTGTCAACCATGTCTACTCGTCCCGCCTTACCCTTCCCGCGGCCGGTGTCGTCAAAACGCTCCTTGTGCGACCCTGTAAACTTGGTGGGGTCCGTCAGACGGCTCACAGTCGGAGATGCCACGGCTCTCTGCGAGGAAGTGTGCAAAACATTTGAGTTTATTCTACAGTTCTTGGGTCAATTGGATTTGATTTCTAATGAAGTCACTAATATTCACTGGAATGATGTTTTCTTGAGTCTTACCGTGACTCCTGCTATGACGGGTGCCTTCCCCTCAATCAGCTTGAAGACCTCCGCCTCAGCCTCCTCTGCAGGCTTCTCTTTATATTTCTTCCTGGCCAACTCTCCAAGTGCGGCCTTGAACTCGTCAAATGTGATGGTGCGACAGGATTTCTTCCTGAAATGCGAGGGGGGGAAAAAACTTAAGTATGGGATGACACTTGTCACAGTATAGCATGTAAAAGATGAATCGGCTGTGGTTAACACTAATCAGTGCCTTTTAGGCCTTTTCCTATAGCCTCTCAATACAGTTTGAGAGCCTGAAAGGAGACCCGACAGTAATAATAACACAAAGCCATGTGTGATCACTTCAACATGGCAGATGTAAGGACACAGCGCAGAGATGGTATCCTGAGGAGATAAACAGAAAACTTTCACTGTTTGGATTTTGTCTCCCTGTGTGTCTCGATCCTTATTGTCGTCTGAGCGGCTCCACAGGCTCACACATACGGCTGTAGGCTGTATACATGACCGTCCTTCACATCATGCTTCATGTCGTGTTCTGTTGCATATTGTATATAACAGCAGTTCACAACTCCAGTCCTCAGGATCCACAGCCATGCTGGTTTTCATTCCAGCCGTCTGATTTAGATCTGGTGACTGCAATCAATGACCTGGTAGGATAGAAAAGCAGGTCTCTGGGACGGGGTCATAGTTTTAATTGTTGTCACTACTGACAATACCATAACACTGTACAGTATCTCAGTCATGAGCCAGATCAGCCTCATCAATCACTTTCACCCTCTGAGAGAGCTACAGTTGTTTAACTGGCCATTTGCCCATTTCACTTCCATGTTAAAGTGCATAGTAACAAACACAAACAGCCATTGCTGTGGTGATAAATCACCCAAACAACAGTCTATAAAGCCTGCAGTCACCCTGGGCAACCTGCTGTCATAGCAACAGCTACAGTAAACAGGGATGCTTGGGTTTATTATTAATTTGACTCCTTCAGTGACTGGTTTTGTTTGGGCTATCCGTCAGTGTTGAACATTTGAGAGCTTCATTCCTCTGCGCCTGTTCCATGCTGTCTAATGTCAGAAGGGAAACTGGACTTCCAGATGCCGCCTTCTGTCCAAGGAAGACAACTATCTCTCTTCTGCAAATCCCCCCACTGAACTACTAAACTGTCAGGAGTACGCAAATGGGTAAATAAACAACAAATTAGCGCCCGAGGAGGCTGTGATGAAGTTAAAAAAAGACTAAGCTTAGAATAGTAAGAACTCAATAGACACAGATAATGCAGTAGCTATGTTGTACAGTACAGGATGTGATACAGTACTGTATTGGGTGCAGCTGTATTTCTATACAGGTCATGTAGAGAATGCTTCTGTCAGCCTATCAGATCATGTTCAGTGATGAGGAAGTACAACCAAAGCCTGGCTTATAAAGTCAGCACAAGATCATGCTAGTAATTAATTAGTCCATGGCAGATTTCTGTCTCATCCATAGTTTATGCTGTGGTATTCTGCTCCAAGCAGGCAGACAGCACAGCAGAGACTCAATGTGTTACAGTAGACCTTTATACCCGGAAGAAATAAGGATTTCTTCAGCCATATTGTCATTAGACAGTGCTCATTAAGCTGTTTAATTCTTCATGTGCTAGCAAAGAGCTTTGACTCTTGATTAAAGGGAAAGTCAAGATCTGCATCTCTGGCATGGCAGCCCTCCCCAGCTCGGTCAGCCTGGAGTCAGAAACGAGCCCCTCCCCCCAGCCCATTCCTCTCCTTATCCTGTGTTTGGCTCCGAAATGTTCACACACCACACGCTTTGTTAGGATTCTACTGTACTGTGCTGCTGAATACAGCATCACCGACAATACAGAGCTGTGGAGCCCCTTCAAACTGCATTGTGGACTGTGCAGGATCCTGATTAGAACCTGCAAGACTGCAATGCTGTGTATTGTGTGTTCTTATTATAGCTCATCAATAGAGGGGAATTTATGCATATATGAACAAGCTTAATATCCACCCCTTGTCAACTCCCCCAGTCAGCCATTATTGTTCTAGAAATGCCCCATATTTCTCTGTCTAATATTTAAAATCCCTTTCAAGTCGTCCTTGCCAAGAAAATAGAAAAATGTATACAGCAGTAAACCTGAATACCCATTGCTATGCCAACTGTGAAGCTGTTGATGAGGTTGACTAAAAGTCCAAAAAAAAGAGGATACTTATTGGCATTACAAATGAAGAAAAAATATGTCAAATGTTAAGAAGTAATGGCAAAAGTAATGAGGGCATGTTCTGAAGTTCGCACATCATCAAGGGTCAGAAAATGGCATGACCTCTAAATTCACTTTCTTGCCTGGTGATTGTCTTCCAGCAGTGCCAAAGCAGTCACTGTCCATCATTATGTGCAAAAATAATGTGCCATAATGGCAAGAATTTCAGTACTGCCATATATGTTAGAGCTTAATTCAATTTTCCTACAGTTTTTGAGAAAATGCTTGGAGGAATGAGATATCTAAACTACAGGACAGCACTGCATGCAAGAGCATTAGAACAACTGTTTTGTTTTGTTTTTTTCAAGATTATTTCTTTAGCGGTTTTGCTTTTATCTGATAGTCAACAGTAGAGAGAGACAGGAACGATGGGAGAGAGAGAAGTGGATGACATGCAGCAAAGGTCTCAGGCCAGATTCAGACCAATCATAAAAAACTTACTCGAGCACTCTGGTATTCTTGCTACTTCACTTTATCTGGAAATAATTGCCAATGTTTCAGTCACAAGACCTTACTTGCAGTACTTCCTCCTCCTCCCCCATACTAAAAACAGGAGTGAAAGGCCCAGGTCAGGGATTTCCTCCTGGCCCATCAAGATTTATAAAGCAGCAGACATATAAATAAACAATTTTCTTGTTCAGTTTTATCCCTGATTTCCGTTTTGAATTTGATATCACACATCATAGATATACCGGTAGGTCATCCCATGGAGCACTGAAGCAATATTTGCGCCCCTAAATATCATCATCATAACACTATTTGAACATGGTCTAATTACTCAACTCTAAATAAGGCCAGTCAGGAGAGGCATACAGTGCATTAGCCGACCTTTACCATTCCACATTGCTGTATCCCACAACCAACTCCTGTTTAAAATATGTTTGTGATTGGTGTTATGAATGTGCAGTGGTACACTGTCAGGTTTGCTTTTTATGAATCCCAAAACTCTGGTGGAAAGATGTGCATTTTTGGTTATACTCACTGTTTATGCATGACGACCCTTAAAATTATAAACAAGCATGCATAAAAATAGTCAAGTGGTCAAGTCTCCTGCATCTGGAGCCAAATGCATGCCCTTGGATAGCCTAGCATGAGACAGAAACCTGCCAGAGCTTTCTCTACTGTTTCTCCCCTACTATGTCGCCCATGTAACTTCCCCACTGTATAAATAAAGAATGCCCACTCTCCTTTATTAAACAATGTGCAGATTTGTGGTTTTTTGGCTTGTCCAATGTAGGAAACCCTTACAGGTGCAATGTAGAATCCTTTTCAGTGCAGAACATTTTTCTTTGAAGGATTGTCCATGCATGTTTCTACTTGGTATATAAGAAATCAGAAATTGAAAATACAGTCATCTAAGTTTTGGTTGGTACAAGATTTAAGATCAGTCATTTAAGGTCAGTCAGGCCCAGTTTGGTGGATATATAAACTTTAAGCACTGCACCTTTTCTCCAATTGTTTACTCCATCTCCAATTGCTTCCTTTTAGAATAGTGTATCTTTAACAAGCTCTCTTTTGTGATAATCTCAGGACTAAGAGTTCTAAATAGAAACATACCGCTAAAAACCATTTTGGAATCGTAACTTTTTAGTGTATACACATGGTGACTGAAATTGCAGTGCAGCGACACACAAGCAGAAGATGGAAAATCCACTAAATCAATGTGAGATTCCCGAGCAGACCTCTTTCATGGCCTCTCCACTCCTGCAGCAGAGGTTGACTGATGACTGGCTTCCAGCCACACTGTTCTATTCTGATGCTGTCTAGCAGAATAATCTTTATTCACAACATTAAACCAGGATGAAAAAAAATTCAAAGCTTGTTCGTGTATGAGCGAAGAGCTCCGAAATGACCATGCACAAAAAACACACAATACTAAATTATAAAAGCCTCATCCTTTCTTCTTAAACCAATGGAATTATTTGGCTCTGCGCCATTTAGGAAACAGCTCTACCTGCATTAATAGGATAATATAGTGGAAGATATCTGCCCTTGTCTTTCAAGGTCTCCTCGGTCCACATATTTTGCTGACATTCAGCACACTGACATTCACGTACATTTCAGCAGAGCTGTATACATCAAAAAGGAGTTTTCAGGGGTGAAATGTGTGAGGTCACTGCTTATTATTAGACTCCAGTTCACTTAAACCAGGCAGTAAAAGATGACTCCATGTGGCCCGAGGAGAGACAAGATGAGCCATCCTGACCCTTAACTCTTAACTGATGGACAACTCCAACCGGGCCTTAATGTAAGTAAGAATAGCATGTATTATCCCAGTGTATTGAATTCAACAACTACCACCTATGTGCAGTTGATGAGTTGTCTCCACTATGCTGTAAGTTTTGGGAAATTACTCATCACTCAACTGATAGCTTGACAGTTGCCATAGGTTCACATCTTACACACCAAATACATGATGCCTTCGTTTTTTATTCCTACAGTGCAATCTGGAGCCAACTGTCATCACTACATCCGTGTTCATGCAACCACTGTGCCACAGTGTTGCTGCCACATCAGTGGCCTTCTGGGTATGTGAGTCAAGAGCCTGCAGTCAAGTCCGCCACTACAATAGTAATGCAACACTAAGTAGTAATGTAACATTAGTGTCAAGCCTGTGGTCAGATCCACTTATCAGAAGCCATTTATTAACACGAGAATTAGTCACGGCTCCGCTGGCTTGGTCCAAGATGTTGGCACAGTTAGTGAATTATGGACTACTGATAACACATTTTGATTAATTCAATTATTTAACTGAAACAATGAAAGGTAAAATCCCAAATAGGATCAAATCTGTACATTATAGCTACTTTTTAATAAGTATAATCAAGGAGATTAATGTCCACTTTTACCAGCATTAGATTTACACTGGTGTGTGTTGAGTCTGGCTACTGCTGCAACATCGCCCCCTCTGTTGAGACTTGGCTTCAAAGATGTGCCTTTGTGGCCCCTGATAGACATGGACCTGACAATATTTAGCATTTAGTCAGTGCACAGTAAGGTTGGTGCCTGTCTTACTTGACTTTGCTGAAGACGATGTCCACGTCGGTGAGGGTGATGCTTTTGCCATCAATGACGCTGCAGTCCTTGCAAAGTTTGGACCAGTTCTTGCCATGCATCTCCTTGCCCGTGGCGCGCGTGTCACCATGGATGGCAAAGCGCCGAAATGACTCCTCCAAAGCGGTGATCTCCACCGGTGTGGACGACCCTACGCCGCCTTCGCTGGTCCCGTTAGACTCAGTCGAGAGCCTTTTGGACAACCGGTCCTTGGAGTGGTCACTGGGCGGCCGTAAGGGAGCGCTGCTGATGTTGGGATGTTTGGCTGTCTGGACCTTAAAGTCATCTATGTTGTCTCTGAGGAGGAGGAAACAGACATCACCTTCATGTGTATGTGAACCATCACACTGACATTAGAGGTAGGTATGACAGTTTAATTTGGGCTGATGTCATGGGAATCATGTTACATGCAATTACTGAAGCCTCTCCGGTATAACTGAATACTCAGAGCACAAGTTGTGCTGAAAATACATAAAAGTTATGTGGGAAAAGTTATACACAAGGGGGGAAGGGTTTGAGTAACAAGAGCTTTCGGCAGAGATATCCATCTGATCTGACCCTGTTCTGCAAGATTTGTGGTAACAAACTAACTCTTCTCCAGAAAGAAAGCAATGGCTCTTGCCTTGGGGCCAACACACAGCTTGCTAATTTGGCTCTCCCTGTTGTAAGGTGGCTCTGTGCTACGGGCAAGCTTAGACAGTCTTCAGAGGTGTGTTGCTGTGCAAATGCTGCCTGTGAATGGGCAGATGTCTTACGTGTTCTGGCACAGAGGTGAGAGTTATAAATAGACCTTTGTGGAATTCAGGAGCATGCTAATCAAGTGCCAGCAAAGCAGATGGACGTTCAAACCCACACACACACGCACACACACAATGCAATGTTGTGCATATGCTCACACACACACACACACACACACACACACACAAACACATCTTACACAGCACTACGAAAACTTACTTGTGGTCTGCCATGCTGGTGTAGGAATTTGGTTCCCCCTGTACACTGTTTGGATTAGCTGACTTTTGTTTTCTCTTTGTGCTGTGGAAAAGAAGAGAATGAAGGTGAATGTTGTGAGAGAATGTTTATTTGTATGTATGTATGTATGTATGTATGTATGTATGTATGTATGTGTAAGAGAGTGTAGAGGGAAAAAGAGAAAAGAAAATGGAGAACTGAAAATGAAAGCCTTGTTCTTCAAAGCAAACTACAAAGTCTGCAAAATTCCACTGCTCCTCCTCTTACTCTGTGAGGCCATCATTATCATCACTAATAACAACTTGCTTCCATACAGCTATGTTAAATATTTTGTAATATCATGCATTCGACAATTGCAAACTGAAGCCTGGTTTTGCTCGTTCTCCTGTTAAGGGAGTGTTTTTGAGCAGTGATTCCCCTACCCTCTCTTGCCTTGATGATTTCATTCAGTCTGAGGACAGGGATTCCTCTGTAAAGACATCATCATCCTGATTTGCATCTCCACATACAGACCAGCAGCATTTCACCTTCTCAACTTGGTCTCACACTTGGATCACATCTGAAGGGCTTATTTGGTCAATCGTCATCAAGTAAGAAACAGGAATTTTCACATTACTGTCAAACTAGTAAAAAGAAAAAAAACATATCCTTACATTTTAACATTAAAGCCCCTTCTACTATTTATATTAAGATAATGCAACACTGAACTATACTTGTGGCAATACATGATGATTCTCTGCTCACCTTTCAGCTGTTCCCATAGTTAGCTCAGCATCGTTCAAGGATCTGTGTTGCCATGGCAAAGTACACCCCAACAAAGTCTCTAAAACAATCTGTCAGTCGTTGTACTGGCTCTCGATAACAAGTATAAGAGGCAAACTGCAGAGAGACGTATTCCATGAGCTAAACCCTCTGCTCCAACCAGCACAGTTTCAACAGAGTCCCTCTTATTTTCACATTGCCAATATACTGCTTTCACTCACACCCAGTGGCACCATGTAAAGCAAAGGGTTTTGTTTCCAAGACACAGTTGCCAACAATCACAAATGTGAACTTGCAAAGTACAGGCAACACTTACATGGGTACAAAAGTCCCAAGATTGACCCTGCAAAAGGCTATTATAGTTGGCATGTCAATCTTAGAAAAAAGAAGAGATTATTAATCTGTATGAATAATGGCATTCAGAGCTATGCACACTGGGAACCCATTGTCCAATCCTCCGCTGTCTGACCCTGACCCATGCCCATGTCTTCACACAGACACACATGGTGACATCGCAGAGTACCACTATTGATGCCAGGGGTTTGATAGTCATATGTCATCGAGGACTTAGGCCAAGACAGACAAGATGGACAGATTCAGGTTGTTAAAGCCCTGATCGTTGATTTATTGAGTATATCACATGCAAATTGAGTATATCACATGAGGGGTTTTAGTTGCTAGTGGAAAGTAATCCATTTGCAACAATGAGACACTTTCATAACTCAATATTATGCTTAAAAACAATACTTAGAAGCAATACAAATAAAAAACATTTCCAAGCTACGTTTAAAACTCATTTAAGTATTCACACACTCTCATCCTTTGTAGCAATACCATAGTGGGGCAATGTGACACCAAGAGTGACACTGCTTATTTTTTGTATTGTGCCTTTAAGACAAAGTGATCACACTCTCCCTAGATCATCATGTACCTGAGTGTGTATGAGGGAGTAGTTCATCTATATGGACTGCAACTATGAGTCCAGAGATGCTATGTGGAGGATTTACTTATTAATATATCACTAAAATGTGTGGCATATTCTAACGCAAGGGAAAGAAAACATGTCTGTCATAACAATCAGTAGCTACTGAAATCTGCTTTGTGGTTTCATGTGGTGCAGGTTTCAAAGTTCTTGGGCTCAATTTCATTCAAATCTAAGAAAATGTTTCTGGAAGACTGGCCATTGATATCAAAAGTATGTAGGAACAGAATATGGGCCAAAAGAAACATACACAAAATTACCTTTACTACATTTTGCAGTTGGTCGGCAGTGGTCTTGGTTATCACTACATAGACATACTATATAGATATTACTACAAAATATTATATCTGATGAATGAACCTACACTTAATGTGCCACCCTTTCTTGATAAGTCAGATGTTGTGGGCAATCTTGTCTTAACTTGCATTAGATGTCACCCATTTTATTGCACAACCTCCCACTCATTCACTGGAAGTCTAGTTGCAATAGTACTACATACAGTAGCTTCCTGTAATGTGCATACTGAGATTTAGTGAGTACTTTATTGACTTTATATTCAGTGGCCATCCTCAACCCTTCAGTAGAGTACTTGCTCTGTTATCCTTTGTGCTTCAATGAGAGCAGCAAAATCAATGTGCAACAAAGGAATCTTTTCACTCTCCTCCGATTTATAGTCAGTAGTCTCAAGTGCCTCAAGTCCTCAATACAACAAGCCTCCTCAAATCACATCATGGTCAAGACTAATGAAGAGCTAACCATGTGAGATAGTGTTAAGTCTGCACGGAGTTCAATGGTTTGGATTGCAATGGAAAACATACTGAGATGATTAAAAATGTAGTTCTCTGAAAGAAGAGCTTCTTTTAATGATTATATTAATGACATTTCTGAGTATAGACAGTATGCAGTGGAGACTGACATCATTAGTAGGTACAGTATATGCCATAGCGCATTTACTCACCAGGTTTGATTTAACATTGCATTTCTGTGTAATTCAAAGCTATGTATTCTGGTTGATGTGGTTTTGGCCACATTACCACTGTGATACACAAAAAAGATAATTATACTAAGTGAATGACCATGGTTTGGTCTGGAATGGTTGGAATGGTTTTGTCCTGTGCATATTTTTCTGTCCCACTTTGCCAAATACAAAAGGGAAGCCATTTGGTTAAGGGCAGATCTCAAGAGACAAATCTGTGACTGGATGACAGCGTGCTTACATACACTCGCCTTCTGGCGATACATTGCACAGATGAGTGCTTTAACTATAAATTGACCCATTTTGAACTGCATCTATTTCTAGCAACAAGACGCTGCCATGGCTGGAACATTCTATCCATTCTCAAGAGAGGTAATCAGCCAGTAGACAATATGCAGACTGAAATACTGAAAAACTAAATTCTGTGGTCAACTGTTAGTTTGGCAGATGGTGTTAAACGCACAAAATGATGACACCATTGACAGAGTGATTTGAGATGTGTGTGTGTGAGGAGCGTGTTGAGCTGTAGCCTACTCCCCCATCATGCCATCATGGTGACTGGGCATGCAGAGATCCCATCTGCTGTATATCTAGATCACTGTCCTGTCCGGGCAGCTGCTCTGGAATGCAACCCTGTCAGCCGATCATAATAATAGAGAGACCATCATCACCACACCAAAACCCCCAGTCTGCTCAT
This sequence comes from Centroberyx gerrardi, assembly GCF_048128805.1. Taxonomy (NCBI): domain Eukaryota; kingdom Metazoa; phylum Chordata; class Actinopteri; order Beryciformes; family Berycidae; genus Centroberyx; species Centroberyx gerrardi. The sequence continues at coordinate 15,413,489 of NC_136008.1, forward strand.
GACTGACCTCCATCTGACAAGTATGCCACGTCTGCCAATTGACTGGGAAGGCTAAGTATACTAATGAATGGGACAAGCACTGCCTAACGGTGATCTGGGTCAATCAGGAGACTTGTTTCACCATTGTACCATCATCGACTAGCCCGACCTGACTCCACTAGATACAACCTCTCAACCATTTCACAGTCTGTCACTGTACCACTTCTTGTCCCCCACTCTTTCTCTCTCCCCAAAGAGAGAGGGACAGAGGGCATTACATCACCATGCTGGCCCCTGGGTCTGAAGTCACCACACTGTCTCCCTCAGTCCTCGCCTCCCTCCACCCGCTAACAGCTCTCCTAGTCAAGGACCAAGATCTTGGCAAGCATTGTGCTATAGAAACAATATGTTTAAAACAAGCTACAGTGGTTATTGTTGGCAGCAACAGTAAGCCAAACAGAGGTATAAGGCAGTGTAAAGAAGGCCTGAGGGTCCTTATGCAACCCCGCGATTTGTGATGAATAAATGACGCCCAGGACAGCAGAAGTGTCCCTGACATGGCTCAGATGGAGAAAGGCCTGTTGAGCCAATAGCACATTAGCTCTGAGTAAAGAGTGCTGTTGAGGATTTTTTTTTAGCCAAAGTCCAGACTCTGTGTTATACAATGTCTTCACCTTACCTCATTAAGGAATGTGGAATTAAGAGACCTCGTTTTGTAATGTTCATAAAATTATGTAAATGCAATCTAGTGTCTCTATTTCAACTATTGCTCATGCACACAATGGCAACTATTCCCTGATCTGAAGGTCAGTGTTAAATGGTTTTGTATAGAATAATGTTGAAAATGGAGTCAGACTACAGTATTTCATTTTGCCCAGAAGCATACCCTTTCTTTTGTAAGCCTGACCTGAATATGAGTTCACTCATCACAAACAAAATAGACTAATTTACACACTGAGGTTAATTGTTTATGACAGAACCCAAAGGCTCTTGGACCAGTGCACTGCAACCTAGAACAGGGAAATCTGGGACAAACTCAGGCTATGACTGTATCTTCTTCTCATGCATACCTAATTCAACATATGGGGAGCACAAGGCTAGAAAGCCATGAATTGAACACAAATAAACAAATTACCTTTCTTATGGCTGAGGTGTACTGTCTTTCAACAGCACTGCTCAATTCATGATGTATGAATCACTATTCCTGTACTGGTATTGACCGATGCCAAGAATATAATCTAATGTTAGTCTTTGCATTAGTCATCATTCACATTTGCTATTAATCAATCAATACATCAAAATAATGAGTGTACATCATATTGCTCCATGTTTCCATCATTAAACTGAATATATTTTGTGCACCATCTGTGCATCTTTCTGAAATATGATTCATACTCATCTAATAGAATCTAAAAAAAAATCCCTCACAATAGAAAACACTGAGCTACATGCTCCAGGAGGCTAATAAATGAGGCCAAAGCAGTTTTTCCACACATAATTATATAACTACCTGCATATCCTGGCAGCTGCAGCCACAGGGCAAATGTATTGTCATTCATCACTTCTAGACAGTAATGATTGGAGAACCCTTCACCCTGGCCATCATTGGTTAAGTTTAAAAGAAAAAATGAGAGAAAAGGCTAATGTTTATTTTACTTGACAGGGGTGGACTTGTTGGATAAACCAGTGTCTCGGCGTGTTACTTGCGCGAGACGTGTTACATAAACTTGCAAATGCTGGATTCATACTGAAGCGGTGGAATAAGAGTCCACGTGATCATTGTTATTGTCACGCTCACACCGTCTACAGGCAGCCCCTAATGCACATCTCTCAATGCAGAACATTTCAGGCATTAAACCCGATTTACCTATGTGCCTGATCAACCGAGAGGTCAAAGCTCACTGTCATTATGTCTCACACCTAATAAAACAAAAGCAATAGCCCTACTAAAGCAGTTCATAAAGACACGAAAAAACGAAACCATAAGCCAGTGAAACATCAACTGAATTTCCGTAAACAGCCAAACGCTGTTTACGGAGCTACCCTACCCTTTTTCTTTGATGCAGGCAGCTGTAGTCTCTAAACACGTTGGTCTACCTTGCACCAAAACAAACAAGCGACCCTATGTTTCCACGACTGAGGAGCTTATATTGCCATATTATATTTTAAAAATCACCTGGTGACGTAATCCTCCGCCGTCTTCTTGTCAGTTTCACAGAGCCATAATTGCTCGTCGAGGAGCCGTGAAGACACTGTCCTCGCGCTGCCTGAGCTCCGGTCTGCCTGATGGTTCAATCCCCGAGAGATGCTGAAGCGAAACGAGCCCGCTGATTGGCTGCCGACTAGTGCGGCGAACTGTTTTCTTCTTGCCTCGTTGCAGCCAAATACAGTATGTGCCACTTATCAATGATGGTGCTACAGCGTTCACCGGATCGCAGACAAATGCAGTTCAAGCTCGAAGCGTCTTTGTTGTTGGTGTTTGTGTATGAGAGCGAGGCGGAGATGGAAGACCTAAACATGAGCTTTACTTACACTGATGTCAGTTACTTATTAAACTATGGCAACATGACGGCTTTATTAGCCTAATCAACAATACAATTTACAATTTGATTTAACAATCAAGTCATCAGTCCTGTGTCATCGTGAGCCAGTGAGAGGCCGATGGCTGATGATAAAATATATATATATATATATATATATATATATATATATATATAATCCAAATATTTTCCACCAAGTGCACCCTGGCTCTAGTCCAAGCACAGGATGTCTTGAGGTCCTGATGGTGGCTTGGACTGTGGGCGGCCAGTGGGAATTCTCTTTTTTCATGATAAGAGGGATTCTCTATATTCAAAACAAACCCTCCTCAAGTTATTTTAAGATGATTTCCTCTCAGGAGCTATTGTTTATCTGCCTTCTGGACCTGAAATTTCTGATGTCCAGTGCATGAACCATTTGAAAGTGTTACACAACCCGTAGTGACTGGACATGGATGGACATTATGTAACTCTGAGCCCACTGGGGCCTGGCTGATGTTAAGACTGATAGGGCCAAGCTTTCAGATGCGCGACTCAAAGATAATGGCAAACTGCATGCCTCTGAGCTAGAGGAAAAAGCAAAGTAAAAGGCTTATTACCGCGATGGTTCATCAAAATGAAAGTACACTCAATAATCACCTGGTGACATAATGCTGTTAGTTCCTCAAGCTGCTTCAACAGCGCCACTGTGTGGTCAAGTGGTATAGAAGAAAACAGTGATGGGGCAGACATTGTGGATTTATATGCTTTACTATTAAATTTAAAAAGGGTTGCTGAACCATGCCAGCATTGTGAAATAAACAGTTATTAAAACAGTAATACAAATCAAAAACTGATTAAATATTTTTAAAAGAATCAAAAACAATTCGACATTTGTCATAAAACCACACGGTATTTTTAAAAACAAACAAAACACACTGACCTATTCCACAGGAATTCAGATTGCATAGAAAGTGTCCAGTTGACAGACAAAAAAATGTGTAACACTCCATGATGTACGTCAAAACTGTGATATCAAGTCATCCTCCATCAGCATCCATCCACTGCTCCTTATGAGCAATAGGTCTGTATTGTGGCTCAGTTTTCATAAATAGTTCCTGAGAGTTGAACATCCTGGTGCCCTGCTGTGCATCAGCTACTGCTGCGTATCGTCCGGGGTCATAACCGAGCTCCCGAGGGGGTTCTGCACCCCAGGAACCCCGTCGGCAGACTTCACACTGGATTGCTCCGTACTGTGAGCCTCCTCATCTGCTTCAGGCTTCCAGCTCTTGGAGTTGCTCATAGGCATTTCCCCTTTCAGACATGAAAACATTATGAAGCATAACACTGCGTTTGGTATTTACATACAAATGAGGATGCTGCTCAATTACTGCATGGATTAACATTTTTACTGTGGTAAGCCTTACTAATAACCTTCATTGTGGTCCCATTACTCTGTCTTTAATGGATTTGTATATATTTTATACATAAAAAATTGAAAGCAGCTCACTTAAATGACTAGAAAAAAACACCAAGCAAGGTATACCAATAGTGGTGAGTGAAGTCACATACCTGTTGTGTTCTCTGTGGGATTTTCTGTGCCGTAATGAAAACTATTCTCCTTTTCTGCTGACTTTGTAAAGTTTTCCAACTAGACCAAAAACAATTTTTTGATACAACATTACCCATCTGGTGAAAAATGTAACAGATTCGATGGAGGCGTAAGAAGACACGCTTACCTCAGTGCAGATGGACTCTGAAAGTCGACTGGCGAGCGGTCCTTTATCATCAAATTTGCAGGTACTGCAGAAAAAGCAAACTGGCATTAGTTATCCTATTGTACGAAAGCTAACTTGAAATATTACCATATATAGCCATGAGGAATCAAAAGTACCTTGGGCTCTGTGGTAACCTTGGCTCACAGTCAATCGAGCTCTCTTGTGTTGCCCTGTTATTGATTTTAGCAGCATGAGGGATTCCTGCCTCAATGTCTCGGCTTCTAGCTTCTTTCTGACGCTGCATCTTTACATAGTCAAACGTGCTCATGCCTTTGTAAACTGCATAGCACAGAAGAGAACAAACACCAAAGGGAAATGATGAGGATTAATGAAGGCAGGGGTTAAAAAAAAAGCCATATCAAATCTAGTTATAATGCCCTAAGTGAGAGATTCTGTGGGGGCTGCCTGTGACTCACAGAGGTAAAAGTGGAAGCCCAGCAGATGACTGAGCAGCAGCAGGCAGGTGATGCTCAACATGACTGTTATGAAGGCTAACACAAGGAGACCAGCTGAACTGGTCTGTATGGGCGCTAATGGTAAGAACACCAGCCAAGTCCCATTGCCCAGCACACCTGCAGAAACAAGGAGCAAAGACAACACACACAATATCATCAGCGCCGACAGAATATAAGGTTACACCCTTGATTTTTAATGATGAAATTAACTTGTGTATTGGGTGTTCTATCCAGTCAGATCAAGCAAGTCTAATACAGCGTTGATTCTCACTGTCAAACTGCGGGGCCGTCCGCAGGCTGCTTGGATCCAGGTAGTGCTGAATGAATATGAACAAGATAACTACAACCAGCAGGAAGACGCCTAGTGTAGCAGAGATTAGCGCCACAAAGAAGCACCTGAAGGCAAGATACAAAAACGGTTATTAATTCAAATGTCATGCCCATGTGGAACATAACCTATGGAGTCAGATGCAGAACACTGGGTCATCGATCATCCAAAACTTCCTCTTACCAATAGTTCCTGCCACCCACGCACGTGTTCAGCCATTTGCAGTGGTGATCAAAGTCTGCCACGCACTTGTTGCAAACTCCACAGTGTTTCACTTTGGGGCCACTACATGAAGATGGATTACATTAACACCATTAAACGCAACGTTTTCATAATTAATTACCAAATGATATTATTTCAATGAATGAATTAAAAATCACATTAGGGACTACTGCTCGGATACATACACCTTGACATCACACAGGTGACAGTGTAGGTCCTGGATGACATGGGGTTGCTTAGTCCGGTCAAAGAATGGCATTGGATTGGAATAGTTCTGTTTGGCCCTGACACTGGCATCTGCTGGATCTATAGTCAGTGCAGCAATATGGGTTATAAAGTGTGCAATAAAGGATATGCCCGTCACCTGCATGCAGCAAGGGTCAAGGAATAAAGTGCTAAAATCAGGGAAATATTGCTATACATGTGTAAAAAAAAAACAACCTGACAAATGTTGAGTGCCAACAAGCTCGCATTAACAAGAAACTTACCACTGCTGTACACAAAAGTATCAGTTATGTGAGTAATAGAGTCAAGTCTGAAGAAAATCAACTGTTCTTATAGCTGAAGGACACACAGCAGCCTCCTTCAGCAATATGAACTACTGCTGACGTCAAGCAGCATTCAATTTATGACAAAAACGGCAGTGATAATGTCTTTTGGGCTTAATGGAGAGGATAGTAGGCCTAACAGAGAGAAAGGGAGTCATGTCTGGTGTGACTGGAGCCTATACAGAAAGCCCACACAACAAAATCCTTGTCTTGTCCAGTGGTACACACAAGACCACAGCCAAGACTAATGTTTGAGGAGCCATGAAACTTGCTCCACATTCAAATCTTAAAGACTTGCGGCTGCATTGATGCATATTACATGACAAATTAAGCAATACACCTTTCTACTTAAAAGATGTGATCCAGATGACAGTGAGGTTTCAGCTGTGTAAGTTAAAGGATACAGCATAAGCAGCGTGGCTCCACGGTGGAGGCAGAAGGGGGATGTAGATGCCAAAGCTGACTATGGCGAGGTAGCTGTACACCAACCAGCCGACCACCTGGAAGGCTTGAGGGGGCCACGACCATCCGTTGATCCTGGGAGGCTTGGAAGGAACCAGCTCATTCCTACTGCTGCCATGCACGGGCGCTGTGCGTCTCAGCCCCCGACTAAAGCAGTTCATCTGGACAACACACAGTGGGGGAGCAGAATCTTCCTTGAGGAGTCCTCAAACATCCATACATAATACTACAAGTAAGTGTGGCTCCAGCAGTGTGGCCACATTTGCCGGGGAAATGAGTTATGGAAATGAGTTAGGCATGATGACTCTTCTCCCTCCCCCATACTGTGATAAGGGCAGTAGAAGCTGTCGCCCTCATGTCCAGTAGTACTAAGGGCATCTGTCTTGACAGAACAAATAGGCATAACTGCATATACTGTATGTTACACAAGGAGGATATTGCCATGTACAGCAAGAAATTCATTACCTAATGCAGAGTTGCAGCATTAACCCAAGTACACAACATCACTTTAGACTGAAAGAAATAAAGTGACAGGAAAAAATAGCAGGTGATTCATTCTAGCCAGCACAGTTACCTGTATTTCTTTCTTGCCACTAGACGCTTCTCAGTAATCGAGCAGTTCTAAAACTCTGTTTAAGAAGTGTCTGTCCACGGGCTCCACTTTCACATTAAAATAACGAAGGAAGCCAATGCAGGTACTAAGAAATTGCAGGCTATGAAAGAAACCAGAATCAGTCCCTTGTCTACTGATGTCATAATGGCCTTTGCTCCTACTACTATGTCATCAAACGGCCATTGTCTCTGTCTGTCAGCTGAATGATAAACCACAACACACAGGGACTTCAGGCGTTTTACTCATCAGACCTGTAGGTGAAATTCAGTTGCCTAGCAAATACCGTAATAAATCCCAGGCTGCTTATTTGCGCTGCTGACAGGCGGTTTTGCTGCGTCCACCGTTTTGCTTAACAAATAACGTAGCCATAGCTCCCACACTGGTGGAATAAGACAGAGACAACTGTTAACGAAGGCTTTGTTTCTCCTTTGGCAACCAATGACTAACAACCCATCCGGCATTTAGTTGGTTACCTAGGCTAATGAATACGTTTTTTTTTGTCTAATTTACAGCTTAGAATAAATGACAAATCACAAGAAAGAAAAGACCGATGACAGAATAAAAAGTAAAAGTTTAAATCCATCAAAAGTCACTTACTGTTGTCAGTGGATGTCGCCCAGCGACTGTTGAATTAAAACAACGGTCTGTATTTTTGTTCAGATTAAGACGTAGATTTCTCCCGCTTGATTGCCCATAATTAGTTTGGCAGCGGGGCAGGTGTCTTCAATAGGCAACGCTCACATATCGCATAAAAACAATGACCGGCCAGAGAAAACAAATCACTTGAGAGCCTCCATAAATATAAATAAAAGTCGTCAAATGTTCCTCCATTTCCATGCCATCGAAGGACGGGAGTCAGAAGTTGAAGTATCAACTCTAGCAGGTCGCAGCAGCGCTATGGAAACTGTCCTGATGCGCATGTGTATTGAAGCAGTCATGAAGACACCCAGCGTTTTGTTGCTGGCGTTTTCTGACTGAATTAACACGCATGCAGTTTTATGCTAGGTGTCAACTCACACGATCCTTTCAAACTCAGAATTTCAATTGTTTTACTTTTAGTCCCTGGGGAATATAAACCCCACCAAGATAACCAGTGTTGTTTTCCCAGAGAACAAGAGGGAACTTCAAATAGAGGGGAAATATGCATTATGAAACTTCTGCTTTCGAAAATAAAGCCTATACTTTCGTTGTTGAGCCATCCATTTGCTCTCATCTTGTTGGATTTAATATATGTTGCATAATACCGATTCTAAATGGTATGCTGCAGGCCATCATGTAACTCCATTTATTTCACTTCCCTATGATCTCCACAAACCCAAAACTGAAATGAATAGCAAACATTGCAGACTATTATGTTATAGTCTGGGAGTTTAAAGCTGTAGAAATCTGAAATGGGAATCAGCATCACATCTCCACAGTGAACGCATAAACTGTCCAAGCAATCTTACAGCATCCATAAACTGTAAAAAAAGCTTAATTTGGGTGAGTGGTATAATGCTGCTAGTTATAGCTGTTCATATAGTTGATACTGATTTATAGCTCCCAATTGTGCTTCTTGAACCACAAATAAAGCAGGCGAGGCAACATTGTAAGTTACATATATTTATAAAAAACAGGTGCAAGCATTTATTTTTTTTAGGTGTTGCACTCATACAAAACCATAAACTTAAAATACAGTCTAAACTTATACAATACAAACAGTCTGTACAATCATGATCATCCTTCAAAAAAGGGTCAGAGGCTCCTGCTGTCCCCACAGTATTTAAACAGAGTCCAACACCAAGTGTCAAGTGTTGTTAACACCGGGACAACAGAGCGGCAGTGTGTGTGATCAGCTGTTGGCTGTGGACCCCGGCTCTGGAGACTGCAGGAACTCGTAGGGATCGTGAACCATCTCAGACTGGTCTCCGACACCCAGGTGTGATGGGCTCCCTGTAGACGAAAGAGGACATGGTTCTGAGGCCGCTGCAATGGTGTCAAGACTCTATGGAAATTTGCAAAGAACATTGAGCAGACCAAAATAAAAAAAAGTGGATGCCTAACATTTAGTTGATATTTATGAGATAGTGACGCACTAGCAGCATGCATTAGATTAGAGCATGTAACTATAGTAGCATAGCTTGTTAACACAGTAATTATACTGATATAAGAAAGGCACAAGAGACAAACCACTCTAAATTGTGCCCTAAACCAACAAGGCCGCTAACATTTTTAAGGTGCTCAGGGGGTATGCATTATTGGAGCGGCATGCTTGCGCGTCCAATTGCAACACCATCTAGCGTCTCATTGGGACTAATCCTGTGCGTAACATCCTCACAGACACACACTGCCGAACACACAGACACCAGCTGTTACTGAGGTGCTCTGTCCCAAGCACCCAATAAACAAACACATTTGTGTGTTGCTCCTGTTACCAGTACCTAGGTGGTGCTGGTCCCTCTCTGAGGCGTTGGAGAGGGAGGACAGGTTGGAAGAGGGTCTGGAGCCAACCCTGTCCACCTGAGCCTCCTGGAACTCCTGCAGGAGTTTGTCTGCATCGTCAAACTGCTGCTGGCTCTCCTCGTTCCCCGGTTCTTTCTTCACTGTTTTACCTAATGAGGGAGGAGAGAAGGTCAGATCAATTTGGGAAATGTAATGGAGACAATGCTGAAAACATTGAAGAGTGTTGATAAGGATAATCACCTAAGGAGTTCAGCATGGATATATCCAGAGACATATCAGGGTAGTTCTTCATTGACATGAAGTCCAGCACTGAACTGCTCTCTCCCAGACCAGAGCCATCTGCCATCTGGACAAACATACACAGCTTCAATCAGTCAATCAAGCATAATTGGACAACACAAGCACAGCATTATTTACTACAACCATTACTAACAATGTCGTGTTATCTTCAACCAGTTATAGCATACCTGCATGTCGCAAATGTTAGTCTTGGTTTCATCAGGTTTCAGTGGCAAATTTCTTTTCTGAAATGTAAAATAAGCATCATCTATAAACCACTGGAAACAAAACATGGCAGAAATGGTCCACAAAATCTTACCCTGGAGTGGATGAATGATTAATATGATGAGAAGTAATGTGTGTAATAATGTAAATAGCTGAGTCACTGGTAGGATACCTGTCGAATCTGATTGACGGCTTTAACGTGATCGCCTGCTGTCATCTTATCCAGAAGCCCATCAACCAAATGCTTGGTGACACTTCCACAGCCCTTGACAAACTCTTGTATGCTGAGAGCCAAAGTAAACAAATCACAAACTGAAATTGGAAACATCATTTTATCACTACAGCATTTCAAATGTAACCGTGTCCTATGACGGAAAAGGACCCTACCTGAGAGCACACTGTACTCCTGTGTCATCTCCATAGGCCGAATATAACGTGTCCATCTCATCAGGCAGCAGGTCTGGGAAGATGGTGTTCTTCTGAAGGCTCTGAGTGTTGTAGGCGCTGCTCAGGAACGTCACTACAGGACAAGAACAGAGCATAATCCATAACAAACTACAGACATTGGCCTGGCTTTCTTCAGTAATTGTTGATGAAACTGGACTCAAATTTGAGTCTTCACTGCAATAACGTACCCTTGTGTCTCCTGTCATCTTTGAAACCCAAGGTTGTCAATCCAGGCAGTAGCTTATTTGACAGGGAACTCAGGTCAACAGTATGGGTCTCCTCTTCTGCAACACACAAGACAGAAAAATGTACTTCTCTCCAAGATACCAAAGATGAAAGTCACCTGGTGTCGGTCCTGAGACTACAGAGTTTTTAGCGGAGCTTTTATAACAGCCTTTTAAACCACAAGAAGAAAGGATACCAAACCTTCTGCATCAGGGTCAAGCTGATTTACAACAGTATACAGTAGAGAACTGTCTGTCTCTTTACGCAAGTAGCCCATCTGAAAACATAGGAACAGAGACAGCATGCAGTCAACACAAACTACACTGAAAAGACAGAGCCCACACACCCAGTTGCTCCAATAACACCTTCATGTTCCCAGCCCAAAGACTCTGGGTCAGGTCAAACTTGTGCATGCCCGATTTCTACTGAGTCATTTTATTTCAACTTTGAGCCCAGAAGTCAATAGTGTAATCCAACAGTAAATACAAAGTGATGTGCTTAAGGAGTTACTTAAAAGGACCATTGCAGCATCTTTGGACTTATCTACCAATGTCACCCTCACATACAGACCTGCCTGTAGTAACTGAGAAAATTGTGATTCATGTCAGCTGTGGCTCAGTACACAACTAGTGTAGCCACCTCGCTACAAAAAAAACCCCCACCACCACCAGAGTGTATAAATGGGATCACAAAAGTCACTCTATAAAGAGGCTAATTAATCCTCCAGATGACTCCATGTATAAGTGTCATTCAAAGTCCAATCATGCATACATGTCTTTTTATCTCTGGTTGTTTTTCCCCCCCATTACTAACTTTTAACATTTTTGTATACTCTACATTTTTGCAAGTCTGACCTAATTCATCCATTTAATTTTGAGTCATAAAAGCACCATGGGGAAACAATATATCTACCTACACAGTTTAACATGATAGTTAATTAAACATCTCAAACGTCAAACCCACTTATGAGCTACAATGGGCCTCTCAAACATGTACTCCTGTTAAACATGGGAAGAAGCTGGTAGAAAAACAAAGTATAGGTCTAAACAGACCAAACCTGTCAGTATATAATATTGCTATCAGTTAAGTGGAAGACCTTAGAGTTGGACGTGTAACGGTTGATGCGATCCCGGGCTTCATCTGCAGCATGTTCTACCAGGGCCAGAACATGCTCCTCCGCTGTACTGTCGGTCAAACTGCAAGCGTTTCCCTCTGGTTCATACAGGTAGCTGAGATCAGAGAAGCAACAATGTTATTACACCAGAGCATTATGCTGAAAGTGCACTAGATCACAAAATCACAAGGCTAGGCTTTTCACACCATATCTCATTTGTTCAGAGGTCACAAAGAAAAGTCACATTTAATCTAGACATTACACGTGTGTGGTATACCTGATGACTTCCTTCATGTCTTTGACCGGCTGTTTTTTGGACTTCTTGGCTGATTCCACGGGGATAGGGATGATCTCTGGCGGAGGTATATCGGCTGCAACGTCTTCATCTCCCAAAATGGCTGCCTGCTGGGTGAAATCCATGTCCTGCATGAAAGACATGCTGCGCTTCAAAGCTAACAGACGCTCCTGCAAGCACAGCAGAGATATGAGAGCCACAGGGCAACACTTTACTTCATCTGCATAACTGGCAAATGAGGGATAAGATGGCCAAGTGGGATGGGAAGGGATGGTGGAGAATTGATGATGGCGATGATTATGGTAATGATAATGATGCTTTACATTTAAAGGATTGACACAAAGCAAATAACTTAAGTCACTGATATGCCCATGCTCATATAATTTGGTATATTACTCTGCCCATGAGATCCATTCCATTTAATTGCGTAAGCATTGAAGCTGAAGTCAAAAAAAGAGAAAAAGTAACCAGTAAAAAATCTGTGATCAAAAGCTGATAAGAAAGGAACTGCAGCACTAATATAGAAGTGTATCAATAAATAACTTATCAATAAAGTCAGACCACAAGACAACTGATTCTGGCAAAAGCTCCTGTCAAATGGATAAAAATAAAAACGGGCAAGTTATAGTAAACTTATAATAATATCAGAAATCTATTCATTCCCTCCATATGACCACATTACTTTGCTCATCATTTTGAAGCCTGTATGGAGCAGCTTCTTGGCAGCCTTGTAGTAGACAGTCTCTGGTCGGTTGTACACCATGGCATTGTCACACATCAGTTTAAAGTCCGCCTGGAGGGGGGGAAATGAGAGAATTTGAGTTGTTCAAACAGGCATGAAGGTTTACATACATTGCTTTCTTACACATCATAAATATTCACTATCCCAACTCAAAATCTTTAAGATGAGTATGTGGTGAAAAGTATCCTCACCTTGAATTCTGTAATAGTCTTGTACTCGTTGGTTGTTATCTTGTCTTTCATGGTGCTGAAGTCCATAGGATGTTTGATGATCATGGAGTAGCCAGGAGCAATCGCATCCGTCACTGGAAAGGAGAAGAATCCATGCGGGTCTTTCCTGTGAAGACAAGGGATGCACCATTGATGTGACAAAATGTTTCACTACAGCACCCGCCTTAGTCTTTCTTATGCTTCTGGGTCATTATAATATTACTAAAAACTCTCTAGTGACTGCCCTGTTGCAACAAGCAGCAGCACGACATTACAGGTGGACACTGCTATTAGACTTAGTCAGCATGCCTCACCTCTGGAGCTGGCGCAGAAAGTGCTCCAGGAGTTGCTGACGAGGAGTCGACTCATTCTCTGCGTTGGGACAGACAATAAATAAACTGGTTCTTTAACACATTTGGGTTAACATAAAATGTAATGTTTGCTTGGGAGAAGAATCTGATGTAGAAGGGCTTTTCTTACCTTGCTGTGTCCTGCAGGCTCGGACCGGCCTGTCTCCCTGCTGCTCTACTTCCACCTTTATATTGGGGTGAAACTCATCCACTTCAGGCTCTATGTCAAATCTCTCTTTCTTCCGTTTCTTCTCTTCTGGCTGATGAGATACGTGCATGATGTGAGACAAAATGATCAGTACGAACTTACTGGGCATATATTGAGGATAAAGCGATGTTTGCTCACCTCTACTCCAATACTAATACTCTTTGGCAATGTGAAAGGTTCAACTGGCACACCACCACTGGCAGCAGTTGGAGCTGCTGCCTCCGATGATTCATTCTGCTCTCGCTCTCTCTTCTTCCTCTTTTCCTCCTGTGAGCAAAATGACAGTTTTAACTCATAACACTGGACAACACATTATTAGGATGAAAGAACCTTCTTCCTTGAACTAACCTTCCGTCGTCTTCTCTCCTCATCATCCACGTGCTTGTCTTTATCCTTTTCAGACTTTTTCTTCTTCTTCTTCTTTTTCTCTTTGTGGCGTTCTCGCTCATGGTCTGATCTGTCATCATAGTAGCTGGAGTCGTGGCCCGAGCCAGACAGCTCTGTCACCTCGCTTCCGCCAACTTTGAGCACAAGCTTCAGGGGCTTCTCAAGGGGCTTGTCCTCATAGTCTACAAACAAAAAACACAATATCATCAGTGGTAAAATCACACTCTTGATGATGTTTGAATGATGAATCTCAGTGTGTGAGGTGATTAAGAGAAAGAGTTTGGGTGCAGTAGGTTGGCATGTGGGGTGCTGATCAATTGAGTATGACAATGAGCTGTATGGCCTAACTGATGGATGTGATGGAGCCTCCTCATCTAGCTAATTAATACTGATATAGTAACGGCAGATTAGTTGTATTAAAACAAACTGATGAAACCTGTTCTTTCAGTGCCGAAAATTTGCCTGACTGGGCATTTCTGCAGAACAATAAACTAACTGCTGCTCTAACCAAACAGCGAACTGGTCAAGCCAAGGTTTTTGCACTGAGCAGTTGTTAATGAGGGATAACTTTTAACGAAAACTAACAAAACCCTCTTTGCTACCACCGGCCAGCTAGCCAGCTAAGCTAGCTAAGGTAAAGCTAACGCTAACAAAAACAGAACAAAAGCTCGTGTTGTAGCGAATAGTCCGTGTGCGTTTAACGTTAGATACCATCAACTGTTCTCCACTCCGGTTTATGCTTCTTGTGTTTCTTCCCCATTTCTTCGTATTTATAATTTACAAAGAGGTATGTTTACTGCAGTCATCTAGCTAATCGCTAGCGTTATAACAATCGCTGCGACAAGAAAGCTGGCAAGCGGAAGTGATCCATCAATAACAAATAATGTTTTTCCGGTTGAACAAAACTGCGCGCTGAATTCAATACTATTCTTTGAACATAGTATTGACAGCTGACCATTGATAACGGCTTGTGTATCCGGACTTCGCTAGGTCGGAGCAAAAATCCACCTTTGCTAAATGTTCCGACGTCATTTAACATATTTATCGATATTGCTAACTGGCTAGCTAAATTGGTTGGGGGAATGTTAGCTAGTTAGCTGCATCAGCATCATGCTAGCTAACTTTAGCAAATGGAGAAGTGCTCTTAGTTTGGGCTTGCTAGCATGGCAAACTCAACTGTTTGATAATAATATTGAACATTAGCTAACTATGTGCAGAATATTGCTGTTAAAAATGTATTGTCAACAGTTTCACAGAAATGGAAGGTGACAGAATGGAGGCTGGAAATCAGAAAGAAAACATCCATGTGGAGGTCCATGTTAAATCTCACAGGTAAGGAGCAGTTCAATCATGTTGATGATTGTGTGTAGAAGCCAGACTAGGTCCTCTCAGGAATGCAGAACACAAACATACATACATACACACACACACACACACACACACACACACACACACACATTACAAACTGTCCAAGGGAGCCAGGTGGAATGATCATTAAATTAAGTTCTTGCAGACATACTTTCCTACCCAATATTGCCTGTTCCTGTTCATGTTCATATTTCAGCACAGCCAAACGGTCTGAGGTGGGGACACATGTCCTGGCTCTGCTGAACCGCCATAGCATGGTTTTTGGAAACTACAAATGGACAGAGTTTGATGAAGATTTACTCAGGAAAAACGTGGAATCTGTGACTATAGCTGATACAGAGAAAAGGGTAAGACAAGTTTGGCATTCTGGTGTACTGAAACTGTCAGTATTTTTCCAGTAAGTTACAGCATTGTGTTATTCATAAATGTGTACATTTTCCCCATCCAGCCCATTGACCTGAAGAGCTGCTCTGTCTCCCTTCACATCTTCACTCTGAACGATGATGGACCCAGCACGGTCAGTTTGGAGGAGGAGGAGGAGCTTTCAGCAGCCAATCACTGGTTGCTGCCAGCAGGTGAGATGACACTGCAGAGGATATTAAGCCACAACAATAACATCAACAACAATAATAATGATAAACTAGTGATAATTCTTTCAGTTCAGTTCTTTCAGTTCAGTTCTTTCAATTGGTATTGGCTCTGTATTAGCCTGATGAAGATCCTGCATCTTCATCTATCCTGCCCTGCTGCAATGACCAGATTTCCCATCAGGATCATTAAAGTTTCATCTTATCTTATCTTATTTCCCTAAAATGACTTGACCTGTGTTTGTTTTTTAACAGCCGAATTTCATGGGATTTGGGAGAGTCTGGTATATGAGAGTGGGGTCAAAACCCAGGTAAAAAATTAAGGCAGTTGAGAGTGAAATAACTATGCATCACCATTCCATCTTGCTAAACTTCAGATTATTTCTTTTTTCCTTTAGCTCTTGGATTATGTCTCAACAACAATTTACTTCTCAGACAAAAATGTAGACAGCAACCTGATTTCATGGAACCGTGTCGTGCTGCTTCATGGTAATTAACTAATAAGGAATCTATTGTTTGATTGTGTATTGTAGTCTTGTGTATTGTATTGTCCTGTTGCACTGTGGTCCAGAAGGAACAACATTTCGTTCATCTACATACTGAGCACTGTATATGGTTGAATGACAATAAATCTGCTTGACTTGACTTGAATTGTATGTCAGGATCTGTCAGAGGTGATAATGCTGAAATGCAAAATAATTGATGACTTATCTGATACTGATATTGTTATCTGTGCCCACATTCAGGGCCCCCAGGCACAGGGAAGACGTCACTGTGCAAAGCCCTTGCCCAGAAGCTGTCAATCAGACTATCAAGCCGGTAAGAGTGTCCTCATTTAGGGGAAATGGCTTCGGCAGTAACTCTACACCTGCTGTTTTCATTTCACCTTGCACTCCTCTCCCTGCAGGTATTCTTATGGGCAGTTTGTAGAGATAAACAGCCACAGCCTGTTCTCAAAGTGGTTCTCAGAGGTACAGCTGGCTCCTTTTGCTTAATTGCAGTTATTGCGTATTCTTGTTGGAACTGGTATTATTTTGATAGCTAACCGCACTTCTTTGTTACAGAGCGGTAAGCTGGTCACAAAGATGTTTCAGAAGATCCAGCAGCTGATAGATGACAAAGATGCTCTTGTGTTTGTTCTGATCGATGAGGTAAAAAACGGCTTTGTGGTATTAACCTGGAATTTTAATCAATCTAAGCCCCCAAATTATTTTAACAAGCACATTTCAAAATTCACTTTTCTAGTTTTGGTTCAGAATAAATTGGTTTCTTTCCTGTTTTTTTCTGTCTAATATTGTCTGTGATTGGCTGGTTATATCTCACTCCAGATTCACTAGAATAACACAGAAGACTTGCTTGTCCAGTTAAATGTTGTAGCTTAGTTATTCTATGTTTTTGGAGTGGTGCTGCCATAATCAAAGCTGTGCCCTCTGTGTTGTGGTGGACAGGTGGAGAGTCTGACGGCTGCCAGGAACGCCTGCCAGGCGGGAACAGAACCGTCCGACGCCATCCGAGTGGTCAACTCCGTCCTCACACAGCTGGACCAGATCAAACGGTCAGACGGTTGTATTGCATGTACTATATGAACTGAATAAATGCCAAGTCTCTTCTGAAGAAAATGCTCACTTCACTTATCTCTAGTGTTGCGTTCATTCCATAATGACTGAGATACTGAAGAAAATAGAATCCGCACTCGCATCTTTTCACTTGTTTAACGTCACTTTTTGGTTTGCCAGCTGCATTTTTTTGTTTCTTTTTAATAGAAGAATAAACAAGTGACAAGATGTGAGCGCAGATTCTGTTTTCTTCAGTATTGCATGTACTATATTAAAACTTCTCTCTTAGGTTATATGAAACGTCTCAATTTAACATTCATAAAATCAGTCAGTTTTCACTGGAAAAATCCCTCCAGGAGACTTTCATTTTGTCCCACTTGCTCGCGTATGTTTGACTTACAATTTCGGATGCGTTGTATTCCGTGCTCATAATTTAGACATTCGAACGTCGTGATCCTGACTACCTCCAACGTGACAGAGAAGATCGACCTGGCGTTTGTGGACCGAGCCGACATAAAGCAGTACATCGGTCCCCCGTCTGAGAAGGGCATCTATAACATCTACCTCTCCTGCCTGGAGGAGCTGATGAAGGTGAGAAAACAATCTAGTTACACTTTACATGAAATTGTTCATTACTTGTGTTGTATTGCTGCAGTAAAAAGTATGAAAGTATATCACAATAAGATAGAATGCAGAAAATAGCTAGATTTTATTATAACATGCGCCTAAAATGATTACAGAATCAACAGCAGCATGTAACATATTTTTTTAAACGACAATTGAATTGGGTGAGTTCATATATTTGAATGTACTGTGTGTTTAAACCTTATGATGTACTGTGTGCACAGTGCCAGATAATCTACCCCCGGCAGCAGCTGTTTGCCATGGTTGAGCTTGAGACTATGGGCTTTACAAAGAGTGTGCTGTTCGAACACAGTCTGACGCTAAGGAACATTGCTCTGTGAGTACAGGCTCCAATAATGCAATAACAGTCAAATCAGGTTCTCCATGCGCTAATCATAACATACAATACAATGCCAGTGGGAATTTAAACAGCTGGAAGTTAATGTTTTGTTTTTCATTTCCAGAAAAAGCAAAGGTTTGAGTGGAAGAGCGCTCAGGAAGTTGCCGTTTCTGGCCCATGCACTGTTTGTAAAGGTAAGTGTTTGATTTCCCTCTGCAGAATGTAGAAAAGGGTGTTTTTGTTATTGGGTTATTGTTCTTTCATTTCATTTGTTTGTTTGCCTGTAGACACCAACAGTGACTCTTGAGAGGTTTCTGGAGGCTATGGACCAAGCAGTAGACAAACAGAGGGAGGAGAAAGCTAACCTGGTCAACGGTGTCTGAAATGAACACAGTGCCCAAAGGCTGATGCATTTGGTTCTTGAGCTATCAATCCCATGTCATGATGGTTTGTGGTTTGTAAATATACAACCCTGCCATCTTTTTATGAAGCCTTATCAATGCATTTGGCTGCACCGTGTTAGCAATTTTGGCTCAGGCTGTGAAAATAACATTGTTTTAACAAATACTGTCTTTAAGGTAAGAGCCTTCCTTCAGGTGGTGTGATGTATTGTGATGTTTTTTTTGTTTGGTGCTGCTACCTTAGAAGACCAAGTCCATGTCATTGTCAGTAGATTGTGTGGACGCAGTTTGGTTTGAAGATGGGGTCACCAATGCTTGAATTCTCTAAAGTGCTATTAACTCAAATGTTTACTTTCTTACATTCTTACAATCAAAGTGTTGTTTTTTTTATAAATCCACAGCTTTAAAACTGCCAGCTTCTGTTGGATCCCAGGTTAACGTGCGTTTTTTTTTCACTGTTAAATTGTGTTTGTGTTTAGAAAGGATGTTCCTGATAGACCAACGTTAGTTCAAAGAAAATGTTCATTTATGACTTCTGTTTTTTCATTTTCAGAGGGTATATTTATGCTAACAACAAATCCTCTTTAAACTCAATCTCTGGATTCATATGTTCATAATGCCTCTATTTTGTATATAACATTGTAATAAACTATATTGTTTAAATTTTAGGTGGTTTGTGAAATGCTGTGCTGTGTTGAAGTAGATACCGGGCCACCACTTGGTGGCGCATGGATGCAACCATACTTTAGTATCACACATGCACACATAACATGTTTTATTTCTATTACTGTATTTTGCACTGTACATGATCATGATGATTATGATGACTATGACAATGGGGACAATTGAAAATTTCCGAAGCAATTAAAAAAGATCAGATTAGATTGCATTTAATCAGGAGATTCAATCAGATTTTATACTTGTTTTTGCTGCCAAATTGACCTAAAAACAGCAAACAGTTGAAAGATGGTGCAGTTTTGAAATGGTCCAATATTGTATCAGAGTTTACATGGGTGGATCAGTAGTTCCACTCCTAGTATGACCATGTTTTGCATTCTGCGAATGCTGTGCTGCTTTGCATGTCAGCTGCAGGGTTCAGACAATGTGCCCTTTGTTTGTTGTTGGCCAACAGCTTTTTCACTCTTCAAAGGTGGATTTTGTAGGCTGTTCCTGAATGTAAAAGGGAAGTACGTTGAGTTCATCTTTATTCAGTAGCTTCATTTCTACTCAGTCATATCAGTGAATGTCACATTTAAAATGACCTTCCTTGGGTGTTTTATGAAGCAGAACATATTTCTTTATATTCCATGCCAGGTGAAATCATTTTCCAGTGGCTTTAAAGAATTAATCTGTTGATTGATGATACTGCACACTACTTTGGGCATGAAATCTGATATTAGGAGAGTTGGGTACTGATTGCTACTGGGTCTAAACTTTGCTTTGATTCCATTTTTTTCCTTCCAAACTATGAAGTCGTCAAGCCCCAGCACATGAACAAAAAATTAAACCCTGTCTAACCAAGACTTCTAAGGGCCAATTTTTTTTATTAAAAAAAAAAAAAGTATTGGGTTGTATACACAAAAGGCTCCCCCTTACATTTCATGAAGGAAACAATTTTGAGGTTTGTGCGAATTATCCCTTTAATCCCACAGTATCTATTATATCTAATTTTTTGCGCACAATATAATTTGTCAACGCAGTTTTTTCTACGCGAGATGAATCATGAGGATGCTCTACTTTTCCCTAATGTGATCAATGATTACAAAGAGAACTATAGAGAGAGAAAAGAGTTGTAGGAATGGGCATGGTAAATAAAACCATAATTGCTCTGTCTGGAGGCCTTTTTCTTTTGACTGTAGTCAGTCCAAAAACCAGGCAGCTGTTAAAATGCAATCAAGACGGAGAGGGAAAAAAGTCAAAAGCCTTATTGTTACAGGGTTTTATCACTGTTCTAAGCAGTTTGAAAATGTCAGAAAACTCCAAACAAAACAAACAGCCTGGTGTTTATCCTCTCAACCGTTGTTCAGGTACATGGCTGAAAGCAGTGGAATATCACTGCATGTGCCAATAGTGATTCACATAGGGAGGGGATAAACTTACACACATACTTATAGACATGTTAAGAGGAAACCAAGCAGCGCTGCACACAAAACGATGGAAACTATCACTCATTTCTTTGGGTTGAGAAGCACAGATTGAACAATTAGTTTAAACTCACAGCAGCTTTTGAGTTTACACTGATATGATCTTTAAGATGGATTTAAACGTGTATGTGATATTTCATCCATTGACAAAGTTCAGAAATACCCCGCACTCTCTTGCCAGTAATGATCCACATCCTCTGTAAGAATAGCTAATGAGAACCCATAAAGCCCGAGCTGTGTCAGAGCTGCCATTCCTTCCTGTTTTTCATCTGCATGACAGCCTTTGATAATACACAGGATTTCCCATCCCAGTGAAACTTGCTCATATTAAAAAAACAACTGATGCTTTCTCTCTGTCGCCAGTTTTAAACCATTCTGTCAGATTATGTGAACAGTTGTTTCTGCTCGAGTTCTGAGGTTTTTGCATCCCGTATGTTTGTCATCCATTTAAGCAGGTTGTTAGCTATGAGTGGGAGAGAGGGAGGATGCAGCGGAGGGAGAGAGATACCTTCTAAAGAGACAGAAGCCTGGGAGTCAGGCTGCATAAAGAAACGGTAATAATTAGGCACGGCAAGTAGGATCAAAGAAAACTGCCATCAATAAGCTATGCAAATGCCCGCTCATCCTGTCAGCCATATAGAGAGTGATCTGAGAGTCGCACTCTGCCAGGCTGTGTGTGAGGAGTCAAATGACAGACCCAATTGACAGGAAGAGCTATATAGCTGCACGCCACATTCATCAAGGTAGGCCTACATATGGAACTGAAACTGGGACGCTGTGATACAGTATCGCCCTCAGAGAAAATCATGTTTTCTATCCAACTGCACAGAGAGCGTCATTCTGTCATGGTCGTCCAGGCAGAGGCCTTCTCTTTAGGTTACTGATGAATAAAGATAACAAGGTTTCTGCAGTATGATGTCTCATGTGGCAGTGGCAGAGAGGTGCAGTGAGTGACATCAGGCATATAATAACAGTTTATGCCTTGATGCACGGATCAAAGTAACATCTTTCCACCTTCTTAATATTATCTGCACAGGAGTGGAATATTTACAAAACACTTCTTTCTTTTTTTTTAATCACATTTATGTTTTCATACTGAGCAAAAGGTTGCCTTAGCCAATTAATACTCATAACACTTGGCATTTGTCTTGTGGCCAGCAGGGCCTGTTTCAACACCTTGCCAAGAGAAACAAACAGTAAATCTCCTAAGAAGTAAAAGGAGCTCCTTTTGATGCCTGGTTGGAGTACGGTATGTTCTTCCTGGTTCTCTTTCAAGAACAATGGTTTATGTATAGGCTGGTATCTTGTTGTCTGTACATACCAACAAGAGAATGAAAAATATGGACTATATCAGTGTATGTGGTAAGCACACAGAGTTGTAGCATAATAATGTAGGCTAGTACTTTAAGCAAGTAATCTCACCTATTGTATTTATCCCTTTACACCAAAAACATGTTGGGTTAAAAATATTAGGTTAGTTCTTTAACAAACTGCTAAATATATGACAGAATAGTTGGGTTGTGCATAAAACCCACACATTCATTGATCATTTTACCCAAATTCTGGTTCATATGTTGGGTTATCTTTAATTTCTTAACTGGATTATCTGTTTGCTTGTTTGTTTTTTACAAAGCAATCTACCCTACTTAATCTGTTTAAAACTGTCTTTGTTAGAGGGAATATCCCCTTACTTTGAAAACCATGAATGGAGCTCTACAGACCAACAGAGGACGCGGTTTCACATCCGACGGCACTCTGTCGTGAACTGGCTGCGTCAAGCGACAAGACAAAACCTGAATACGACCGGAAGTTAGATTATTTTGCTTTCAAAATAAAAGTACAGAATTTGGCACTTTTGCAAAAGGAAAAAGGTATAGGGGGATATAGAGCAACAAATCGCATGAACATACTCTGTGAATTTTTTGTATTAAATATGGAGTGAAAATACAGCTGTAAAATAGATTTAAAAAATTGTACATTGTGTTATGGTAGCCTATTTCCAGATGAAGACACGCTTTAAGGATGGCTAAATTCCAGACCAAATATTAATATTAGTTGACAAAAAACTTTTGAAGAAACGTCTGAAGAATGGAGGCTCCAGTGGGGTCAAGTCAGTTGGAATAAGTCACCACTGAAATGCTATGTGCTTGCCATTAAATTCACAAGACTCAAATACTACAGCACATATAATCTACCAATTTGGAACGATGTCTACACAGCGTATGTCCTCCAAAGGGCGTTAAAACAATTGTTTTTTCATTTGCTACAGACTCCTCCTCCAATACATTTTCATTTTCACTTTGTTATTTTGTAGGCCTACAACTCGAAAAGCGTTGCAACATGTTCGTCAATAAAGTGTTTTATTTTGAAAGTCATAACCGGAGGTTCTATCTTTCATTCTGGCTAGCTTTACACTGGTGCCGCGTACGCTGCTGTCTTCCAGCCGCGTTTACATTCAGTTGGATTGAAGCGAGTCTGGAGGCAGAGAGCGAGTGTGCACTGTCTGTCTCGTTGATCATTTTTCCTCTACGTTCACATATCGCGTTGTTTCTGCAGATAGAAAATTGTTGTTTCAATGTCCAACCGATTTAATTGCCGGCCTTTGGATGAAGTTGGAGTTTTCTTGTTCCTGCAAAACAAACACAATGTGACAATGTTGAGTCAGTGATTGTTTTATCCTTGACGGATCGCGGAGTACCTATATAGATCCAGGGAAGAGGGACTTAAGAATGGGGAAACTTCAGTCTAAACATGGTAAGACCTGCTATAGCTGAAAGCATTGGATAACTAAAATGGAAAGTGTTTCATTGATGACACAAACTAACGATCGTCTTGTTTTACATCCCTGTGTCTGTCCATGTGTTGATGGGATCTAGCGTGTAAGCGCAGAGAAAACCCTGAAGGTGAGGATAAACCTAGATGAGCTTCGCATAATCAGAGTTCAGCATAATATGACTGATGATAATCTGCTTTACCACACATGCTGGATCATCGCGAGCTCAATACCCACTGATGGTGTATTTTCTCAATTTTCCAGGAGACAGTTTTGTTGTGAATGCCTTCCTCCGGAGAGGGATGGAGGAATGTGAGAGGTACGGCGCGTCGGATCACAAGCTGAAGAACATGCAGGTATCAGCCTTTTTATTTCACATTTCTTCCCGCTGGTGATAGCAAGCCTGAGGTTATAACAAAAAAAAATGACGATGGTTTAACATAAGTCCATGATTGCCTGGTTTATTGATAGTTGATGCACGATGATAATCAAATTAAAAGATCACGAGGCTTCCTGTACAGCACATATGTTGAGTAATTAGACGTCATTGAATCGAATTTAATTATAGGCTATAAATCATTTCCTAGAATAAAAACATAGGATTTCATTGCAAATCATTTGTTAACAAGAAGCAGTTTGAAGCATCTTGGCAAAGGAAATTCTCTAATAATGGTAAACTGTGGTGACTAGTCATATATTATAGCTCCTAAAAAGGTTCATCTATCCATCTCCTGTGATTATGCAGCATCGTACATCATATGTTTGTTTAAATCATCTACTAACAGCTCTGTAATGCATTGACAAAACTCATTATTGGGAAAAAAAAGAAATGGTCCAGGTGTGTGTTTGCATTTGCTGATGGGATGTAGAGTGTGTCAGGCACTTCAAAGTGGTCTGGACGAAGCTGTTACATTCTCTCTGCCTGAAAGATGAGATGATATCTACTTGACTCACGGGGGGAAACAAGCTGTTATTCACGAGCATGTGCAAAGACACGCTGATGTCTTTGCAGAGTTGTAGGGTTGTTGTTGTTTCTGTCATTTCTGGCACCGGCGCAACAGTGCGGTGGTTATTCCCCTGCCTGCACACTGGATAGGTTATGACAGCCATGAGCCCGGTGCGTGAAGAGGCTTGGCACAGCAGCACACAAACATGGAGCAGACACACATGCACAGTCACACACACACACACACACACACACACAGAAGCTACGTTACATCCCAAGGCAGCACTGGATGGAAAGGTAGTCGTTTCTCAGACGGAGGGATATAAAGATTGCTCTTGTGGCTGCTGGCATCATGACTAAAGGGCTGTGTCTTATTTTCAATGCCTCCTATTCTAGCGCTGCTCCCAGTGGGCAGCCCTCTGTGGCATAACATTACATCACTTCAATTAGCATGTCATTTTGAGGGGTGCGAGAGTCCCGAGTTCTCAGACAGAAATTACCAGAGGTTCACACAGAGGCACTGACAGTATGTGAGGTGGGTGGTTGTAATAGCTGAAGAGTTATGGATGATATCAGGGTTATAAACCGCCCACTCGTGCCAAAGTAAAAGAGAACTTTCCTCTACTTCAGAGGAATTCTAGTTCACACTCCCCCGAAGGGAAACCACCAAAGGCCTGAGCTTGGAGCTTATTAGTAGGTGGGTCCCACTCTCGCTTCTATCAAAGTCATGTCCCTGATTTATTTCGCGTCATTAGTTGGGTATATTAGAGGCTCATTCACACATAAGTATCGGTATTAAGCAAATCAGCCCCTTTGCTTTTCCTGTTTACTTTGGAACTAATTTGTGAAGGAGCTGGCATTATAGGTGGACAGAACAAACTGCAGTTGCATCTGTTACTGCATATATTGGCCATAATATGTGTTGATGGTAACATATTGCTAAGTAACGTGTTTGATTACTAAGATTGCTTTTTTTGTGGGAACAAGTACAAGAACACATGCACTTATTTTTCCATTCAAGTAATTAGACATGCCAGTTCTGTGTCAGATGGATTTGTGGTTAGGGAATTGTCAGTTTCATGCTCTGTTTGAATAGCTTGCCATATATAATTTAGGCTAATGTTATTGTAATGATCTACTATATCTTTTAATTCCAAGAGCAGTCGCATTGCATTTCTTTATATATATGAGTGACCGTCAACATCAGCTCATTTGCTGAAGGGTTTTATATTGGTAGAACACAAGTAGTGTAATGTGTTGCTTGTAACTGAAGTAACATTTGTAATGTAAGGCATTACTTTCAGTGGATGTGATGTTTTAAGCACTGATAATGTGCAGGATGTATTTGCTTCTTACAGTTGTCACTTTGTTGTAACAGCACCCAAAAGCAATGATGCAAAGTATCAAATAGCATGTGATTATGAATGAATAGATACTTCCATGATGCGTTCAGCTCAGCTCACTAAACACTCTGGTATTGAAGAGGGAATATGTAACTACCTGCTCATACAGTGACAGCTCTATTCATGTTTGAAAAAGGCCTACACCTGCATTTACATGGAGATAGATGATCCCTGGGCATCTCTTTCATGCTGTACAGTTACCCATCCAATAGCATGGGCTTCACCAGAAAGAGTTTATCTTTTGGCTGCATTGACAATAATGCCATTTCCTCTTTTGAATCCATATATTGTTACTTAATTCTTTACTAGGATTCAATTACATTGTCATTTTCCCCCTGATATAATTGCTGGATTATGGGTTCTTAGATGTCTGGGGTTTCAAAGTGTCAAAGTCAAAGAGAAAATCCCCATAATAGAGCAGTTATATTATGATTTCTTTTTTACGGGAATTGAGGTTCAAGTGTTTCAGATCAATTTAAACCACATTTTGAGTGTTAGAGCTAGACTGTATTCATTGTCTCTTCTTTTCCATTTCTCCTCGTGAGTGATTCAACATAGCTCTTGCCAGATAGTAGTTTTCACCATTTAGTCCTCAGATATTTTGGACCTGGACGTTCTGACTTGGCCGGTGAGCTACAGGGACAGTTAAAAGTGCTTATGATTTCATATCGGGAGGAGATTGGCCAAACATACTGTTTAGCTCTCACCATCCCCCTCCTCATTGTCAAATGGGGGAGTAGGATTCCTGAGCTGTCTGGCTGGGACTTCAAAGAGCAGAGCTGGGAGTTATAAAAGGGCTCTGATATCAGTGGAGCCTCCGAACCCTCACCCCTCTATCCCCCTGTCCTGTCCTGGGGGATGGGCTGAGGGATGGAGCAGGGAAAAAAAACAGGACGTAATGTTGCCCATCCCCAACATCAGTCAGTATTAATCTGTGCAGATGAATCCGTTGAATAAAAGCAATCTTTTTTTTATGTATCCAAAAATTAGTCAGCCCTATATGGCGTTATGGCGAGAAGTCAGAAAATATCAAAGACGTTTTTTAATTCTTGATATTGCTGCATGTCAGGATGCAAGATTGTAGCTGGCAGGCTGCCCTCAGCATGTAAGCCTATCGCCTCCTCAAGGCCTCCAAAGGCTGAGAGGAGAGGAGAAACAAAGAGAGAGAGAGTGATTCAGCAAGATGACTTGGCCCGACCTGTGAAAAGTCAACCAGATTTTGACACTTCACTGCAGGTGTTCAAGACAACTCATACCTGTCCAAGCACCTGGTGTAATGTAGAATTATCACTAGAGGCGAGATCAAAGTGACAGATGAAATTCGGAGCCAAAATAGGGGGAGCAGGTATAGTCACACACCCACCCCCCACCCCCCTCTTGAAAATGACCCCAGTGTGTAAATGATGAATATGAAAAGTATAGAAGGGCAGTGCGTCCCGACCCTTTACTTATCCAGACCTGTGTGTTCATCAGTAGAAGAGCTGTGTGAAGGTTCACTGTGTTTCACCTCTGGAAACGTCAACAGTCTTGACCATGTCTCACACACACACATGCACACACACACACACACACACACAGTGCTTCATTTGGGAGCTTCAAACAGACATGCTTGGATGCCCAAATAATGACAGGCTAATTCAACCTTTCAACACCATCTTTGTCTCAAAACTTCCCAGAGACTTACCCTGTTAAGAGGGAGTGTGTCAACATTTTAAATTCCACAACAAAGACCATTATTACTCACTTTGAAAGGGTTAATAGTATCACACTTACAGTAAGGCTCGGTTAGGGATTCATTTGGATGGTTACAATGTGCCAAAAAGCTTAAAGACGCACATTTATTTTGACTTGCGGAGAGCTATATAGCACTCACTCCTCAATAATGAATTAGGTTCGAGAGCAAAGTTCCTCAGCAACTCGCTAAACTAATTGTAAACTAATGTGTTTTTAACGTTCATTTGGAATTTCAGCCTGTGAATAAGACTTTCCCTTTATATAAAAATCACCTTTTGGCAATCTGGCTCAAAAAGGGATGTTTTGTTTGGACACTTTTGCCTTTGGGCGTTTGCATACATCTTCTACTCACCATGTTAATTTTGAGTTAGCAGTATTTGATTTGGATCTGTAGCAGGGATATCTGGCTAATCTTAATGCTGTGGACCTAAATGACATTTTATTCTTCAGTACACCGAGCCACCAGCTTGATACTGAGGTCATTCTTTCAGTTTTGAGTTGGTGCTGCGCTGTGCATAGTGAACACAACCCACTAACTCCTCAAGTCTTCAAGTATGTCTTGGCCTTGTTTCAGGACTATATCATTTAAACAATATTCCTGTCAGTAACATCCCATGACTTTTCACTTCCGCTTCTCCTGCACCGCAAATGACAAAAAAAAAAAAACAACCTCTTTGAAGTAGTATCAGGGCGAGTTGCATGGCGGAGAGGAGACGACAAGGTGTGCTCATATATGTATTGGTTTTGAAGGGACTTGAAGGCATTTGGAGAGTTTGTTTTTTTCCACCCCTTCTTTTTTTGAAATTGGCTTCACAAGAAGGCGAGCTGTGAGCCTTCATCTCTGAATGAAAAGCATGTGGCTGGCATCCAGAACAGCGGGGTCTTTCAGCACGGCCCCGGCAGACATCTGTTCCTGGTTTGTACAGCAAAATCCTGGAGCAGGGAGAGGGGCTGTGGTGGGAAAGGGTGGGGGGTGGGGGGGGGAGTGGGGGGTGGCAGGGAAGAGGAAAAGAGGAGGAGGAGGAGGGTTGGGGGTGTTTTTTTTTTTTTTCTTGGGGAGATATTTGAGGGGTTTTGAAGGTAGTGGGGGGAAGGGGAATAATAGAGAGCCTCATCCGCCCCTTCAATTGCATTGTCTGGGGAAACAGGAGTTGACCATTGATCTCATTACCTCCTATGTTAACTTTTAACAGCTACTTCTTTTTGTGTCTCGGTCGCCATTTGTCCAGAGCAAACACTCACTTCTCTGTCAGTGTAAACATCATCACCTGGTTGGCTCCGACGCTTGTCACAAGTGTGAGATGCTTGTTTTACCCATTCTTTATGTTGAGGTGTGTATCACCACATGGCATCGCCTGTGAGTCAGAGGTTGAGTCTTTCTCTCTTTCTCTCTCTCTCTCTCTCTCTCTCTCTCTATGTGTGTGTGTGAATGAATGGGTGAGAGGGAAAGAGAAGTTTATGTGGCCTGCGCTTCATGGAAAAAGACATTAGAACACTGCAGGCAGATTAAATGTTTATTTATCTGAGGATATTTATACTGTCTGAAGCACTTTGAAGCTGTTTGCTCACTTTCAGCCTAATTCCCCTGTGACCAGCACTAGTGAGGGAGCAAGGCCTCTCTCTGGCCATCAGGAGGAACCAAGGAGCCATCAGACATGGTTCACAATCGCTGGCAGACCCACACTTTGTCTCTAAAGATTTATGTAATACTTATATGTAATAAGCATAGTCAGTAGCATAATGCATGCCTATATTTTGCAGAGAGTATTGAAAAGCTTATCAATCTTGGTCTATAAAGTATTCCAGCGAGTTTAAGAAGACAGTGTTGTGACAACTGCTGTTGCACCATATAGACTTGTCCTCTATAGAAATGCCATATGGGAAGCTGAATTAGATGGCCTAAACACAGATTCTAAATTTTCCTACAGCTCAAAGGGAGAGCTGTATGAGTTTAGACAAGAGAAATGAAAGTCGCTCCGCTCCCTTCATATTAGCGCTCTTATCTGCAGACGTATGGAATGAAGCTCTGTCGCCTTCGGAGCTATCTCACAGTCTCATCATCGGCCCTTTGAAATAACTTACTGCTTGTCACTGCTTTTCATGAGATTTATGACGTTCCTGTGTACTTAATTCAAAGCGATCAGTCCGGTTTCGTCGTACAATGGGCCGAATTGTGTGGAAGTCGTCACACATGTAATCGTACGTGAAGATCTCCTCTCTTCCCTTTTGATTTCCCTCGGATGAAACCGTCCCAGGCTTTCAGCGACAGTGTGTGAGTGGGACATGAGTGGTCACTGACAAGCATCTGGCAGCAGGGAGACCTCACTTCCCCTGCATGGTTAGTGCAGCAGAGTGAGGCAGTGTGCTGGTGGCTGTTTGGGGCAGCCCCGCCGAGGGTTAACACTGGTCTGTCTCTCTGCTCTCTCCCTGCCAGAGGAAAGAAAATACCTGGAGCTGGAGCCCAGTGCTTAGCGCTGACATTTTTGGCTAAGGCTGCTGGATCCAAGTCTGTGTTTGATCTTGTGCTTCTCCCAGCCAAGTAAAACACCGGGAGACTCAAAGGTTATTACATTTTAGTGTGTAAGGTATGTTTCCACATAAACCCCTGTTCCCCCTTAGAAAGCTTTAGTTCTTTTCCAAGTGGACTTCATTTCGCAAGCCTTAGAGCAGCCAAGGGAATATTATATTTTTTCAGTTATGGTCGTTATTGGTGTTATTATATGCTGTCATTATAGCCATTGTTAATTGAATACATTGTTTTAATTAGACCTTCAATGATGATAGTGTGTGTGTTGAACTGAGTGAGGACACAGTAAGCCGCAGACCTCACACATAACTTTCACATGATTATAATAAAAGTCGTAGATCTATTTTTATTCTATATTTTGTTATTCGAAATATTTGCAGATTGAGCGGGAGATCGAGTCTTTTGCTTGTTTTCTTAAAGAGACAAGGGGATTCCTGTTTTGGACGTGAGTTTGTTATCCTCTGAATTCAGCCAGTGGAAACTTGAGATTGTCTTCACAAAGGTCAGATGCTGACCTGACATATATTTCACAGTACTGGTGCTGGGGAACCTAAGTTGCAGCGTGCAGCACAATACATGACTTGGAACATAATGCTGCGGCATGAATACCTCTGCTTTTGTTATTTGGGACAGAAAAAAAGAATAGGGAAGAACTGAAATGGAATCAAAGATTGAGGTGGAAACAGTCATGCAATAACAAGACAAAAATAAAAATTGCTTAAATTTGAGCATGGAGTTTCAGTAACCAACTTCCTAATCTACATATCAAAATGCTTTCAACTACTGGAAAAAATAGTAACTTTTCCATCTAACACCAAGACACCAACGCCAAACTACTGCAAAATGTCAAGAAGCTGACAGTTGAACTGCAGGTTGTTGAGCTACTCATCAGCACTGCACAATATTCTGATGTAATGTGCATCTCTCTTTGGCAGACTGGGTTACATTCACTTTCTGTGTTATTCTTGTGTGAAAGGCTTTCAGAGTCACTCCTGAATGCTTTAGAAACTTCATCCTTGCTCCACATTCCTGAACCTGACGCCCTGCTAGGTTTGGGGCTGGAGAGTGAAACACCACACACACCACAAACCCTGGCTTCCTGTATGCTTGAAAAAAAAAACACAACAACACAGGTCCGAAAAGCCCAGAGGAGGGCTGCTGGCCCTGATTGTTACTCATTGTTTTGATACTATGCTGCTTGAAGCACTTCTGAAAACAGTGGGCAGCCTCAGCGGGAGTGAAACTCTCCATGTCTCAATGTAGACTTTACATAGATCCAGCATTCTGCTTAGGCTGCTGGTATACTTATAATGCATTGATAATGGCCCAGGAGTCCCTTGAGATTCAGGGGTATTCCACACAAAGAACCAGTACCTTAAAATGTGAAGCACAAGTTCATTTGATGGTGGAGGTAACCCTGAAAGACAAAGGTGGAATAGAGAGTATGCTAATAGATTTTCAACAGTATTCATCTTCGTCCTCTGTGTTCCCGTCCTCCAGTTTCATCTACAGAACGCCCATAGCATGAGATTTATCAAACACACCCAAACCCCCGACCCCCGAAGAGTTAGGCATCTTTCTCTCTGCTCTGAGCTGAGCCTCCCCCTCTTTTGGACCCCAAGCCTGCACATGTGTAGGTATCGCTATTATTCAGCTCATAAAACGCCACGGTCCCATCTGAAAGTGGTTAGCTGTTGAAACATACTAGCGGCTTCAAAGCTTGGAACGGGGCTCCGCAGACAGTGTAGGCCTGGCCCTCCTTCTGCACATCACATTCCTCTCCGTTGGGGAATGGCTGCTAACTTGCTTTTGTTACACAAACCTGCTCCCCTCATCAAAACCCTCAATGGGTCTCCTCGAAAAAGTAGGCGGTTGATTTTTGTCATGGGTGGGAATTTTTGGTGGGAATTTAGTTTGGGAAATAAGACTGTTAACTTAGGAATATGGTTATTAGGGTTTATTCTGTAGAACTAAGAATTCAGAGGCTCTCACATTCTGAGTTGACGTATTTATATACCCATACACCCTTTTGTGCTCCTTCTATATGTGACAAAAAGGGAGGGAGAGGATGAAACAGTGCTGAAAGAGGCCACTGTTCTCATTTCCTCTGAAGGCAGCCTTCTTTTCTTCCCCCACCCGTTTCTTCCCCGAGCCCGTCCACTTCAAAAGCTGACCTGGCCCTGTGTGCCATGTAACATGTTTACCTAAAGGCTCATTTCAAATAAACAGCAGTTCTCCTTGAGATGCCTGCCCCCGTCACTGAGGGCCTTTCAGAGAGACACCATCTGCTCACATGAGGCGCTTCACAGAGAAACCGCATTCTCCTCGATCTGGATTTTATTTATTGATACCTCAGTGGTTTTGCAGGAAGTTCTACGTGAAATCATCACATAAGTGTCAGATGTAAAAAAACAACTATTGTAGTAATCCAAACTAGGAAAATGCTGAAAACTAAAAACTTCCTTTAGATTTGCTTTTAAAAGGCTTTGGAAAAAATGTTGGATGCTGAAATAGTGACAGTGAAACTTCCTAAGATGTGAGTTTGAAGCAACGCAGAGCTTCAGCAAAGTTCTCACATATAGTCCATCTCAAAAGGAGCCTGCTCTACAAGCAGCACCTACTTGTTGATGTTGATAAGGGCCTGACTGATCCTATCAGTTAAAGAATGCCAGTGTATCAGGATATCTGAACTCTTACCCTCAGTGTCATGTGCTCAGCTTTGAAAACCGCTCTATCCTGGTAACACTTGATTGTCTCATGGCTTTCATGCTGTTATTACACATCAGCACCCTCTACTTTGTGAAGCACAAATCCACTTTCAAAAACTTTTATCAAACATTGAGTGTCACACTAAGTGCTTTTAAGTGGGCTTATTCCCCTGGACTTAACCTCTACCCTCATTCCCTGCTGTGATACACAGCACAACCCCATCAGTATGATGGCTTGTACCTTTGTATACCTGAGATAAGATAAGAACATATAAGCAGACTCATTGCTAATGCAGTCTAAGTAAGCAGTCTGAAGGAACTGAGCTCATGTTTTAGTGCGTACTCTTTCACAGCCTCACAGCCGTGGTTTCCAGTAATTATGGCTGTGAAAGCAGCCGCTCTCTGTGCGCTCTGCTGCAAAAGCTGAGCTGGAGAAGGAGGTGGAGCTGAGCTGAGCTGCCCTCTGCACCATAGCCTTTTGATCTCTGCTTGTGCCATGGATGAATTACGTTCCAGAATTTCACACTGGGGAACAGTGTTTCAGACACACACAGCTAGTCTGTCAGGTCACTAAGGTGCACACATGGCAGGCTGAGTCCAAAAGGAAGAACCACAGCAGTTACGGCCTCACCGACTACAGCCTTTTAATCTCAGATTGGCGTTAGTTTATGCTGTGTCACTAGCAAAACCTCTAATTCATGGTTTACGCCGTGAGGTTTTGAAATTCTTGTCTTGAAGCTGATATTTCAAATATAATTCATCATACAGATGCCCTCATATCCATTTTTCTCGACCAGTAATTTTCTTTGAGAATAATTCAAGAAGGATGAATGAGCTTGCCATGATTTGGTATTCGCAACATCAGTAATTGGTCCGTGTGCTACTTTCTTTTTTTCTGTGTCTCATCTGTTCATCTTCAAATCTCAAATTTATCCCTTTTTTTTCATGGGAAGTTGCGTAACATGCCATAGTATTGCAGTCAGTGGCCCATTGGCAAGGGTCCATTTTACATATCCAGGCTTCCTTCACATCATCTGAAGATCACGTAGTCTCCTCTACTTCCTGTGCCCAGCAGGAGTGTATTTTTAGGAATCCTCAGGAAAACACTTGGTGTTGACCCTGGGATGACCCCCTGTCCAGTTCCAGGCCTGTGAGGAACTTCACAGCTTGGAATTAAGCCTGTTCTTGCACCAGTGTCAAGAATTCCCGTGGTCTCTGAGACTGGCAATCCCTACAGGCTGGAGGAGACTGCAGCGTTGGACAGTCAGAGAGAGACAGAGAGAGAGAGAGAGAGAGAGAGAGAGTTACAGAACAGTCCAGAGAGAGTTAATAGATAAATAGGATGCAGCCACATTGAACACTGACAAGCTCCTTTTTTTACAGTATGTCAAATTAAATCAGATATTATGTTTAGTGTGTCAAAAGCTGTGCAGCAGTTTACAAAGCCAAGACATTTTTGCAATGTCTTACCCAAACTATCTTGGCATGATAGCCTCAAGTCTTACATATTTCATAGTAAGGAGCAACACTACCAATTATGCAAAAAAGTGATGTCTCCTGGGACCTGAGGTTTGGCAAGTGTTGAGAATAGTTAGGCTTTAGTATGAGTTGTTAGAGGCTCTGCCTGTCTGCTCGGCTGCCTATCTTGGTTTTTCGTTGCATCCTCCGGTACTGTACTCTGTATTTTGGCTGTCTCTGACTGGCAAGCCTGATTCCCCCTGAGGGCTGAATGCAATAATAGTACAGTACAACAGCCGTCCGTCTCTGTTTGCCCAATATGCCTCCCAGATGGATGTGTTGAGAGTTCACGCTACATTACTGGCTGATTGGTCACGGCTGCATAAGCTCCCCTTATCGTGGGCAGTCATGTGGATCTACACTTCTCTGTAGAAGTTCTGAGTTGCCCATGGGGAGCAGTAACTAGTGGACTGTAGAGCTGCGGTCGAACCCTGACCTTCTGCCTGTCCTGCTGGAAGACATGCTGAGGAAGCCTCATGCCAACAGGCTGCTCCTCCACCAACCCACTAGCCCTTTACAGTGGGTGTGTCACAGATTGAGGTATGAATGCATGAAGGGGGCAGCTGTAAAGTCAGTGTACGCATAGGATTAGATAGACATCATCAGGCATGTGTGATATAACATATATAGCTGGGGCGATGCTGCTAATCTTCCACACTGGCCCTGGTGCACAGCTCTCCTTCCCAACATGGTTTGTTTACATTTCTCAGTCACCCGCAGGAGCAGTGTAACGCCTGTAGCTCCACCAGCCTCCAACCACAGAGCCTCGCCCCTATGAACTGCCGGGCCTGCTTTTCAAAGCCGGGACTTAGATCCATGCAGCTTAACAAAAAGAGCAGTTAAAACAGTGGTGTTGGCGGTTATCTCACAGGTGACGGATGATAACTGACATCTCAATACTAAACAAGCGGTTGGGAAGCCGACACACACTACAGTTCCAAATACACCCTTACAGGTGAGAGTGATTGTGTGTGTTTAAATGGCTTTCACCCAGCAGTAACTCACCCTTTGTTTATAGCAAGTAGACAAGGTGGAAAGGTGCTTACAAACTGTTTGCATTGTAGTAAATGTAGAAACCTTGTTGACTGTAATTGACAGACAACTGGTTGAAGAGTCAATTCATACTAAACTACATGTGATCATTGCAGTTGACCAGTTTCGAATACCGCTCAGCTGGACACTTGAGAGTATCCGCCCCGCTGCGTGAGAGGTGCAGTTGCATTGGGCCATAATGGGATCCGTGTCCCGGCCACCTGACCCACAACCTGGCATTCTGAGATCCACTGTGTTGTTTAAAGGGCCTGTGGAATGTGGAACAAATCCCCTCAGCTTTATCGGCCTGGGCGCGCTCCCCATTGGCCAGGCTTAAGAGCCAGGGGCCTGCGCGGGAGCTTACAGAATTTCACATGGAGGCCAGAAACAGAGGAACATCCTGTTTGAGTCTAACCGCCTGTCCCACACTGGCTTTGATATGCCGTCGCCTTGTGCTCTCTCTCTTTGCTCTCTTGTTTGCCAGGGTGTGTGTGTGTGTGTGTATGTGTCTGTGTGTGCTCTGTCTAGCCCCTGTGTACATCTTATGTTTTCTCTTGATGTCTGGTGCTACACTGCAGTTTGTTTACATTTAGTAAACTGAGTAAACATTGTTTCACACTGCTCTGTGTTTTATCAAACGTATTTCTTACTACTTCTGACTGCTAAAATAAGCCATTTTGCTACACTTTTGTTTGAGTAGACCATTAAATGTTTGAGTGCACTTGTACATGGCGTTGGTCATATAAAAGTCCACCCAGAGAATATTGCATTACACCACCAAGCCCTGAGATCTTTGAATTAATCCAACATGCTCTGCGGCACAGCCATACTGTATATGGCACCAAACTTCAGACTAGTCCGTTTTTTGTGGCTCTCTTCTAGTGAACCACGACAGCCACTAGGTCTTTTTCTCTGGGCCTATAATTGATCAAATACATCAAGGATGATGGTAGGAAATACGTCTATAATTTAATACATTTGCCTAACCCAGATCCATAAATGTGATTCCAGTCACTGGTATGAAGCATATGGTTTCCAAGTTCCTACAGTAGCTGCCTGTGTGACAGCTGAGAGGAGGGCACTCCATTACATCAGACTCCTATCAAAGCCCGCTTTAATGAAGGCAGGCTGATTACAGCACTGGTGACAGATGCAGGGTGGTCAGCCGGCGATACTAATCTTTGTTTATGACATCCAGCAGGTCATAATCAAAGTGAGGGGAAGATCAGTGATAGGGTGGGGAGGGGGTTGGAGGGAGCGTGCAGAGTTCAGGAGATGTTCTCTCCTGATTGAAGGGGCACGGGTGACTTTCAGTGGTCCGCAGGCCGCCTGACGTAGACAGGCAAGCATGCTCATCTCTCCCCACAGCTGTTGTAACACTGCGGCCGAAGAGGCTTCGCCCCAACGATTCATGTCCTGCCAAGAGAGAGGTTCTGCCTCTTGTTTGACCTCAGAGAGAGAGAGAGAGAGTGTGTCCCGCTGCCCTGAAAGAGCCATATCTGGGCCATCTGGGCCACATGGGGCCCGTCCAGATGACAGGATGGCATTCTGCTCTTATCTCATCGCCATTCATAGAGAGACATGTCATGGCACAGTGATACGTAGATAAAATATCCCAATTAATGGACAAAACTAAATTCTCAGCTGTCCAGCAATGGCAAGGATTGAAAGAGGTCTATCTTTAAGGCTGGACTTGACAATGATGCCTTCATAAATGAGGATTTGTTTCAAATACCTGCAGTCATCATGTTTTTATAGCTCAATACTGTATGACCACTATATAATGGTGTGGGTCCTTGCCTCAGTGATTTTACGTCTCTGAATTTATCAGTCTCATTCTTGGTATACACTTTCAGGCACATGGTTATAGTGAATCATAGAAATGTGCTGTTGGCATGGGTTTGTGCTGTGATAATGATGAATATTCTTAGGAAGACTAGCTCAAATCCAGCAGTATATACAGCACTTTGTTTGTTTTAATATGGCTACTCTGTAGTATTATCCGCTGGCTGTGGCCAATCTGGCCTGTTGGCTCTGAGCACCATAATCACCCTGACTTGGACTGAGAGCTGAGGCCTGATCAACCAGTGGGAGAGAGCTTGCTGTTCAACCATCAAGAGACCCACATATTGTTTTTTTACTCTCTTGCAAGAGAAGAGACAGAAGTTGTGCAACAGGCCTTGTGTCTTTAGCTCCCCATATTTTCAGCCACAACCCCTTTCCCCCTCTCTCCACCCCTCGTCTCACTCTCTTTTTCTCCCTCTCCCTTCAATATAACAGCTCACATCTGGTTTTGAGTCAAGGCCAGGTTGGTTTCTTGTGGAATGGAGGGCTTTTATTTCTCAATGGCCCCACTCCCTCTCCAGTTTCATACTGTGGTGAAGAGTATGCAGTTTGTTTACAAAGTGGTGTTCCTTTCATTATATTGATACTACTCAATCTTCATTTTCATCATTGGGAAATCCCACAATCATCCCCAATTAATGGCCAGTGGGAGCAGGAATGCCGGGTTACTGGTTGGCTGGTGGTCACCAAGGCTTTCCTGTGGCGCCTTCTTAAGTGTCAGTTACAGGTGACTTTGTATTTCTAGAAACTGTGTACATCCTGGAGAACTCCCACTGTTCGCCACTCAGTATTTGTCTCCAAAGGTACTCTCAGAGTCAAATTAAGGAAATAACTGAGATTGTTGGTCTGGTTTGGACAAGGAACTGCATAGTACAATATACAGAAGTATCAGGTTTGAAAAAAGGAAAAAAGACCCAAACATAATTAAATATAGTAGCGCCTTCTCTATAGCCAACTAAGTTGTTTTTAAGCTAATTACATCTTTATGTAAAAATAAGCTATCTGAAGTATTTCAGAAAACCACATAGCTTCAAAATTATATGAGTAGGTTTCCAGAAAGTATCCTGTTTTCCTTTTTTTCCAGCATATGTTTGGACTTGGATACACATCCAGACATCTGATCAAGTTGCCATATTTCATACCCTGAGGCCAGGGGAACCGTGTCAACAAGCTTCATGTTAGCCTCTTCTGTTTTTGAAGATGTGATTTTCAAAATCAGTTGTGTATCATATGGTTTGAAGAATAGACTAAAAGCAGTGTGCGTGCTTATATTTAGGGGGTGAGTAAGAGCAGGGGGGGGATAGGAGAACAAAGATGTGCAGTGTTTCCCAGTGGGAGGATGGGTGGTAGGCAGGCAGGCAGAGAGACTGCTGGGGGATGTCTGATGTCACCTGGTAGGGAGCTATGAAAGCTTCCCCTGGTTACCCTATCCCACATAAAAGTCTGGCAGTAGGCTGAGGCTTTAGGGAAGCTTGGCAGAACTGCTGCATTAAGCAGGAACAAACATCACACACCTCTCTGTCTGTCTCTTATGTCAAGGCGTCTGGGAGACAGATCCTGTTTACATGGAACACTGTCAGTGCATATATCCAATGCACTGCTTTATAAGACAATGGAGATCTAATACCTCATCGTCTGCTTGTCATTCTTGTTGAGGTGCCTGTCCCACACATGCGGTTTTTCATCTTTCTTCCCCATAACTACATCACAGGTTTCAGGTGTATGCCACTATTGGAAAAACAGGAACTGTTTGCTCTAAAATGCTAACACATTCTTATAGCCTACAGAGCAGTTCATGATCTGATAGTGAAGGAATGAGAGTGGCTAGATGCCAGATAGCAGTTAATTACACATGTGGCGGGCAGATTTGAGCCCGACACCGTGGGCGATGTGGATGGAGATGCCATGTGTTTAGACGTTAAACTGCAGACTGCGGTCGGACCCAGCCTGCTCTCTCATTAGCTCCCCCACTGGATGTAATGAGCACGGAGGGAGGGCTGACTTTTCTCTTGAGATGCCATGTGTTTCAGCACCGGTCCCGCTGGTCCCCCGCACGCTCAGCAAGACGTCTCATGATATCAGAATTTTAATTAGGGACAAGATCCACCGGTACCAGTTGGTTAATTGATCCGTTTCATTAGATTTAATTGTGAATTCTGTCTTTCATTTAGGGGTGCTTACCTTGCTCTGTGCCCCTATGGGAATGAGGATGAGAAGAATCAATGGTTGTCTTTGATGTTCCTCCAAGCAGCAGAACAGTGTGTCTGTGTGAACTCCCTCTCCCTTACACACTGCCCTTCATTAAGGGACTGTGGTACAAAGAGGAGAGATAAAAGCATCCAGCACGGAAAGGAAACAACAACTTGGCTACAGAAACCACAAAAGATAGAAACTGTGTGTGTTTATATGTGTGTGTCTGTGTACAGATGCACACACTACTGTCTAGTGAGTGTATATCTGTGTGTGTGTGTATTTTGTGTGTCCTGATTAAAGACAGCTGCTTGTTTGGGGCCCAGGGAGCGGTACCGGTTGTCTCCACCTCTCCCAGAAGCCTTCCAGAGTCTGTTAAAAACCCACCTCCACCTCCACCTCCACTTCCACCTCCAACTCCACCTCCACCTCTCCCACTGAGCTCCCAGGGACGCGGGAATAAGCAGCAGATAGGCCCTATCTCCCCTCTAACAAACCGTCTCCTCCTCCGCTCCACACACACTTATCTGCCTCTCTCTTCTCCCATCTTCCGTTCTTCTTATCTTTTTCCTCTCTTCTCTCTACCCTTTGTGCCCTATTTTCCTCTGTTCCTTTCTCCTGCATTTTCTCCCGCTCACTTCCTGACCGACCCTCTTCTGTTCCTCCTATTTTTTCCCCCCATCGCTAACCCCTCTCTCAAATCACGCCGCCCCCCCCGCCCCCCTCCTCTCCCCAAGGCTTGGCTCCCATTCTTTTCCCTGTTTTCTCTCAATGTCTCCGGTGGCCAATTTGCAGGGTGTCCGAGCCTTGACCCTGACACACAACCGGCTCCCCCTCAGCGGTGAAGGTCAGGGCCAGATTACAGGCTGAGGTATCATCCTCTGAAGTGAGGAATAATCACGGGCTCTGAGATTGTTAAATAGCACCACAGGCCCTGGCACTGTCATTACTGAGAGAGAGGCGAGGCGAGGGGAGGGGAGGGAAAGAGAGAGAGAGAGAGAGAGAGAGAGAGGGGCTCGTTCACCTAAACGCATGCAGATGTGCAGACTCCAGTTGAGCCTCGGCTCTGTTGAAGGTACATGGAGTTCTTTTGTTTTCTAGCATCTATCTGTTTTTTATTTGTCTCGTTTCAGTGTGCCTCCTTGATTCAATCTGGTGAGATTTTATTTCAAAGTGTGTGTGGACCAGCTAAGTGGACTGGGAATGACGTAAATGAGATGAATCATTTGTTGTTTAAATACTTGTGGTTTAGGGCCTGTGCTGCACTTAATTTTCATTGTTTCCACAATCCAATCGTAATTAAAGAACAGTTGTGTGTGTGTATATTTGTGTGTATGTATATGTGTTTGTGTGTATTTATGTGCGTCATGTGGGTGTGTGTGCATGCATGTGCGTGTGCTTGTGTGTGTGTGACAGACTCTGTGTCTAGCACATGTGTGGGATGGTTATGAAATCATTGTGGTTCTGTTTTACGCAGGATATAGATTATTCACATGTGACAGCAGAGCTTTCACATTTTTTCTTCCCTCTTCCCACCCCTTTATTCCCCTCCCTCTTTTGTTTTATGGCTATGGAATGGTGTATTTAATCAGTCCCATCCTATCCGCAAGGAATTTTCCATCTGGCAGTTTTACTCAATTCAAAATAAATACACGCATGTTGCTGAGAGCTCATCACGAAGTTTGTTTTACATAAATCAAATGCAAAACTTCTCTAAGTAAAGTTCACAATGAGCAATGTAGCGAACCTTTACTGAAGCCTGGGCCTCCATCAGACTCCCCTTCCCTGTCAAGTAGGATGAGAACAAACAGGTTGGCTGAGAGAGAGCTCAGATGATGGAGTGCAATATGGCTTTTTTGATGGATGCGAGGGTCCGTTTGAAGGGGTTGGAGGAATCTTGAAAGCTTGGCAGTGGCAGCACTCACGCTGTCCCAGACAGTGAAACACAATAAGCGTGCAGATGTTCAAAGTGTTTGGCCGTGGTGGAGCCTCCAGCCCTCTCCCTCTCATCTGAGTAGGAAATGCTTTAGCTGGAACTGTTTGTTTTCTCTATGTCTGTGGTCAAAGAACTGTAGATTCACTTACACCCCCCCCCCCCTCTTCTCTCTCTGTTTCTTTCCTTGTCCCAGGAGTTTCCAAATGGTGAGCTGAAGGAAGGACAATTCGTAGATCATCACTGTCCCCTAGAGGGTAGGTAGAGAAGCACAAGTTTTAGCGCTCATTGATAAGCTTTGCATGACAACAATCCTTGCATCCTCTTATCTGTAGACCACAGATCTAAAGTACTATGATTGATAGGCAATGTATGAGCAAGTGTGTTGTATACTGACATAAACAATGTAACTTGAAGGCTAGTATATATAGACTTGTAGGTTAGTACTGGGTGCATTTACTATTTCAAGATGCCGTCCTATATCTAATTTCTGGATGAGTCTAATTTCTGTTTGGTGGGTGCATAGGTAAGGTAGATCCAGTAGGTCTTCACAAGATCATATTCTTAAGTTTGATGTGCAAAAAAAGTGCAGTGCAGACGTTTTGGCCTATTTTCAGGCTTTCATTAGTGCCTGCCTCCTTTCCAAACAAAGGCGAAGTAAACATCTAAGTAAGGCTTATGATCTTGTGAAGACTTTGTGATTTTCTTTTGGAGTGTATGTACCGTGCAGAATACTGCCTAATTACTGTATGAGCAATCAGGTTTTCTGAAGTGTGTGGTGTTGTGTTGACAGTGGTACTCCCTCCAGAGAAGGCGGAGGGCTGTGAAAGCTACCTGCAGTACCTGCACTCAGAGGACGGGGAGCGGGAGCCTCCTAGGGATGCGACCAAAGCTCCAGGGAAGAAACGCATCAGTCTGGATGTACGCAACCCACTACACAGTCCCAGTCCTTCAGTTTCATTCTTATTTATAGCCATACATGCATGCTGGGATAGGCTCCAGCCCCCTGTGACCCTGAATAGGAATAAGCTGTTAAAGACAATGAATGAAATGAATACATGCACCATTGAACTACTGTTGCACCACCCCTGAGAGGAATTTTTAGGGGGAAAAAATCTCTCTTAAGCCATCACAACTTGGCTTAACAAAATATCTGGGTGTTGAAACGGTTTTGCTTTTCACTGAGTAAGAATTAGCTGCAGCAGCCACTGCATTAACAGAGAATAGACAATGAAATGCATGATGGGGGGACTTCTATGCTAGCTACAGCTGTATGCCTTCACTATGTGTACAGAACATCTGTCTGTATGTTGACACTGCTCCAGACCATATCCTGATTGAATTTAGGGACCAATAAATAGAATAAATAGATTGTAATGTTTGGACCTGCATGTTTTAAAGAACTGCTTAGATCTACTCCTTGGTAATCACTCCTGGTTATGTAAGCTGAGGAGATATTATAGAACCATAAAGGGCTGCTTTTCTCCCTGGGGTCTCCTCCCTCGTAAACGCACCGCCTTTCACAGAGTGTCAGCTCTCCTACATGCCTGCAGCAGGGCCCATGTTCCAAACGTTTATTTTTCCAATTACAGCCATGTTACTAGATACATCTGAATCAAAGTTACTGCCAAAAAGCTGTAACTGAGAATTGTGGTTAAACTCTTTTTCCTGGAAGACAAGGTCATAGCGGTAGGGCCCGCCACCCCCGCTCTCCTTTCTTTATGTTTCCCCCACACCAGGCAAAGGCAACTAAATGGCTTCTGCTGAAATGTGATTTGTTTACCAATTTGTATTTTGCTTTGAAAGGCCTAGAACAAAAGTAGTCCGCCCACTGCAAATTGCTCCCAAGGTGCATGAATTCATTAAGACCCAAACATGTGGCATTTCAAGCTCCCTGCTCAATCAGACAGATTTTGTTTTTGTTTTTTTTTGCTTTGAATGGCATGAAAGTTACCTGTATATAATACGACCCAGGGGTGATTTTAAAGGGAGATGAGAAGGGATGGTGTAATGGATCCGCATACATGAGGAAAACCAACACTCACATCACACAGCTGACAAATTTTAATGAATCACACTGATGGCAGCACTACAATGGTTGAATTTGCTGTGCTTTGCTGCCCCCTGCTGTCATAAGCATGACTGTCTTTGGGCTTCGACACAGAATTACTGTTCTCCTACTTACTCTACTTCACTATGTGAAAAGATGCATGTTGACAACATCATATTGTTGATGTGTATTAAGTGCGGTATCATAATTTTTACATAAATGTGTATTTTAATGTGTTTACAGGACTTGGAGTGTGATGTTTCTGTGGAGGATGACAACCGACAGGAGTGGATCTTCACCCTCTATGACTTCGACAACAGCGGGAAAGTTACAAAAGAGGTAATGATTATCATTCTTGTGATCCTGATATTCTGTCCTTTTTACAAAAATGTGAGATGCCATATTATTTTGTCAAAGGTGCAGTACAAACTACTTTTTTTCCCCCACTACTTTAGGACATGTCCAGCCTGATGCATACCATTTATGATGTGGTGGATGCATCTGTGAATCACTCCTGTCACAATAAGAGTAAGACTCTGCGTGTCAAACTGACCGTCACTCCAGAGCCGAGGTCC
Organism: Centroberyx gerrardi; assembly: GCF_048128805.1. Classification (NCBI taxonomy): domain Eukaryota; kingdom Metazoa; phylum Chordata; class Actinopteri; order Beryciformes; family Berycidae; genus Centroberyx; species Centroberyx gerrardi. Next base: position 15,457,567 of record NC_136008.1, read on the forward strand.
CACAGAAGAGATACAGGGACAGGTAAAAAAAAAAAACAGCATTTCATTATACTATCTATCGTTGATCCCAATACTCAGTGCATCAACTCAATGTTTCCTGTAGATTTTTTTTTTGGAAGATGTGGGGGGTAATTTTGGTTCTAAGACCAGGGTTTGCTCCTGGGCCCATTCCAGGATCAGTTCTAGTATGTCAGCTAAATTAATGTAAAGGAAAGACTGCCAACTAATGTTTCAGTCTATACAGTATGGATGTCTATGCACACTTTATGCTGGTTTAGTACTAAACTGTTGTGCCTCCCCTCCTCAGAACGTGAGCAGGGTCGGACGGACAGGTGTCACCAGGAGGACGGACGCTCGGCTGACAAACGGCTCTCCTCCTACATCAAGTCAGTACACACCAAGTATACATGCGTTGGGGCTGGACTGTGTTCATTGTAGTGATTCTAATTCCTACAAATTAACTAATTGATGGTGTTCTTAGTATTCTCCATTGTCCACTAATCATGAGGGTGTTGCTCATTTGTCGTATCAGAGGGCAGAGCAGTGAGGCGCCGGCCGCAGAGGGTCAACATTACTGTGTGGATGAAAACACGGAGAGGAGGAATCACTACCTGGACCTGGCCGGAATAGAGAACTACACCTCCAGATTTGAAGGTTAGTGTGTCTTCATTCTGTATGTCAGTCTGCTTGTTGCTGTGGGCTTGCAGAAGTTAAAACATTCAAATTCACAACATTATAACACAGTGGGAAGTTGAAAAGTGAACTTGGAGAGGGCGAGGGGAAACAGTAATTCAGTGTTATAAATCATCCTTAGACAAACCATTGACCCGCTGTCTCTCACCTGCCTTTCAGGTACCACCCCTCCCTTCCCCCCCCAGGAGTCCCATGGTCGGAGCTCCCAGTCCCAGAGCCGCTCACGCTCCCAGGAACCAGAACCCCAAGTCGTTCACCATCGCCGCTCGCAGGTCATCAGCGATAACTACAACCCTGCAGAGGCTCGAAGCAAAGGCACGCAATTCCTCAAATCCCCCAAAGGAACCTACAAGGGAGGCGGAGGGAACAACGGGGGCAGCGGAGGTGGCAAGTCCAGCAAATGTCACGGCTACCACCCGCCTCTGCAGTCCGTGCTGCACGGTGGCAACGCAGCGAGCCACGGGGGTCAGGATGTGTACCACCTGCCGCACCAGACCCAGTCCTCGGGCCACCACCAGCACCCCCTGCAATACAGCCACAGCAAACGTCTAAGGGCCAAAGCCAGAGAGGCCCTGTCCCCGTCCAAAACCCCGCTCTCTCCCCCCTCCCACCCCCAGCAGCAGCCCCCGGTGCCCTCTGTACTGCCCAGCCTGGAGAGAGAGCAGGCGTCCGGCCCGCCGGGGAGCCCCGGGTTTGTGGTTCCTCTGGTCCAGCGGCACGAGCACCACCACCACCACGAACACCACCACCACCACCACTACCACCATTACCATCAGACATGACCGCATTCAGAGTACAGTGACTGAGACCGCACAGGACCAACCACCACGCCAGTCTGAAGGACCTAACCTCATCCCACGGGAGTGTCTCCACCTCTGTCCAGGATCTTTTTTTTTAGTTCTCCTCCTCTTCCAAGCTATACAGATATATCCTGAGATTAGACGTATTGAGGAATCATGTAGTGTGACTGCTGATGGAGGGAGTTTCTCTGAAGTTATTGTGTAACAATGAAAGATGTGTGGCACAGTTTTGAATTGATTGTCGTTAGATTTTCTGCTGGACCGCTCTGCTCGTTACTCATATTCAGAAAGGGACACCACAAAGGAACAGATCAGAGGCCTTTTGATGTAACATCCTCTCCCTCTTGATGCTGTTGGTTGATGTGCTCGTCCCTAGAAGCTATGTGTCAGAGTGGGTGTGTTGCTCTGTGTGAGACCTTTCTAAACCATGGATCTCAGGTGTAAAGGTGCTGCTGCTCTTGAGCTTTTCACAAAGGCTACTTCCTCTGGGAGTCCCGCTGTGGACTGAGGGGCTTCCTGTCTGAGGGAAAATATGAAATCACCACTGCCAGTTTTAATGCAAAAATATCTCGCTATATGTATAAAAAAAATCTATATATGTAAACACATTTTACTGTATAATTATTATACTGTATATGCATATTTCATCATGGATATAATTATGCATATATGTATTTTGTCTTTTATATATTTTAATAAACGTTATATAGTTCATTCATATTCTTGCAGCCAACAGGTTGTTTATTTCTACTCCTACTCATCATATCTAGTCATATCAATCAGTGCTACGTTTGATAATGGTGTGTCTATTGCCACAGTGTGGTTAGAAATTGAACAAACATTACAAAACCACTCAACACTACAGGCTGATAAAGGATAATTGCTGTCATTTGCAGGTGATGTTCAGATGGTTATGTGGCTAACAACCTGGTTAAACTGCATGTTTTGGTTTTCTGGTCATTGCCAAATTCAACACTGCTAATACTAAACAAATATAGGAGTCATAGGGCTGTTATTTCTCTAATTTGTTAAATTATCATAGTACAACAATGTGTGGCCGTTGATTTAATGTGATTTTAGGTGCTTTTGATCAGGAACAGCATGACATGTTAAGGTCATGCCTATGACGCAACTGTTAGTTGCTGTTTTTATTATAATTACCAGAAACCCGTACATGTAGGCTATGTATGTACGAGTTTCACCTGGTCCTTATACTTTACTCTCAGGCCACAGAGCCTTTTAATATCACATGAAAATAACAGAGAGAACCTTTGAAGATGAAGAGCCAGAACTGTCCCAACTAACAGTCCTCCAGTTTTCCATAGATAAGACTATTTTCTGTGAGCTCAATTCAAATACATGTTGAAAGTGATCTGTTACTTTGCTGAACACGTGTTTCCCATGACCTTAAAGGTGCAATCCATTCAAATAAAACTTTGAAAAGAGGCTTATTCCTACAGCAAAGTTTGTAAGGTACTTAAGCACTGCTGTAATGCACAGTTATGTTAGGCTACTGTTTTATAACTACTAATTTTTTATATATTATGAGGATAAATCTGTTGGCATAATTGTTTCTTTGTGGCGCTTCATATCAACACGCTGTTGGTAATTACCAGCGCGGCTCAGAAAGCATTCCCTGCTCCGGCCATCAAGGATTTAGGCAAGAACTGAATCAGAGCCCCGACTGGGACAAACAATGGCAGCTATGAAAAGCGAGGGGAGGGTCGGTCTAATGCAAATATCCACTTTGTGCGCCTCGGAGAACCTCCTCCAACACTGACAACTGGCAATTTCCACCTAAAGTAAGTAACTGCTGTGGAAGTTCACCGTAAAGCAGTTTAGGTTTTTACTATAATATCGCAAACTTCAATAACTTGCGGACCAAGTTCTTATGGGGAGGCTGCATTGATTTAGCTGCAACAAGTGGAAAAGTTCGAGGTCGGGACTTGGTGACAACCGGCGGAGACCCGAGTCCCGGAGACAGGACGCCTCGGTGCATCACTGAAATGTGAAACGTGCACCTGCTGAAGGACAAAACAGAGGTAGGCAAGGTACCATGTGACAAAATGCAAATGTAACATGATAAAGTTTAGAAAAGTTTATTTATAGCCTTTACTCTCTCCTGCCCACCCAGTGCCACGGTCTATTTTCCGCAATATTTAGGCTATTATCTTCAAGAGACAACTTTCATTTGTGTGTACGTAGCTTTCCCAGCATCTTTTCTGGGACGCGAGGTTTTTCCCCAATACAACATTTTTGTTCGACTCATTTTTTTTCCTTTTCGTGCGGCTTATTTAGTGCAGCTAAGCCTGTCTTAGGAAAACGTGATTATCCCCAGACCATCGATACGCTGGCTTTCATTCAAGACATGCATGAGAAAGGCTTTGCAGCACAATAGATCAGTGGGAGCCTGTCTGCTTGTATAGGCATGGGGCAAACGCAGAGGAATCTCACTTGAATGTTGATATTGTCGGGCAGAGCTCGGCCAGATGTCCATGTGAGAGAAAGAGACAACATGTAATGAGAATTATTAAACTGGCCCATTGGTGTTAGCTCAAAAGTGGGTTAATTAGCAAGGTCTCTGAAAACTTTTGGTAAAATTTCACCTACTATATCTACTCAGCTCTTGTAAGTGAAGTCTGAGCTCTCACTTGGCATCATGTATGCAGTCTGCAATTTTTGCCAGTGCTGATCAAAAACTAATCTGGGTGAAATGCTACTGTAAAATCTCAGCATATCCCCCCAGAGAGACATCAAAGCGGACTCAACATGAGGCCTTTATCTGAACAATTGCCCCATTCTACCCCGCACCCCAACCCCAACCCCGGCCACCCCCACACCCCCTATTCCCCAATTTCCACTTGATTAAGCCCTAAGCTCCAGAGTTGAATCTGGAGGGAAAATGGTCTCACTAATTCCAAGACTCAAGTCTGACACAAAAAGAGGAAGACTATTCTCTCTGCTCTCACTTGAGTCAGGTTCAACAGGCGGACGAGAGTTTTCTCTGCGCTGTTTATCGACAGACACATTGTTGGGAAATAGACAGACCAACGCTTGGTGAATGTGAGGGAGAAGAGGCGAGAAAGGACAGAGAACAAACTAATTCAGGAGTATGTTGTATTCTTTCAGTGTGTTCATGCTGGTCCTGCTTGGTTATTCCAAGTGGAGAGAGACAAACCTTTGACCTGGGTGCAAGGGCTGACTCCTTAGGGTGCCCAGTGTATTGTTGCATCTACAGTAGAAGTCATCCTCAATTTCACAAGCTCCATCCAACAGGTTGTTTATAACTTGATGACATAGTTGTTATGCATCACTGGTAAATCAACGTACCTGATAACAAGTTGTCAACTAATGAGTAATGACCAAGTTTGGCATTATCATAATAAGAACATATGGTATAAGTTATTTTGTCAGTGTTAGATTATACTAAAATCACAATGTAATTGACCAGATCTATGTTTAGATTTAGCCTACATTATGCATGAAACAATCAATATAGATGCATTGATGATGGGACAATTTCTTTATTTAGAGGTGGACACTAATGTTCTGGGATTGGTGTGAATACCACCAGTGTGGTTTATGACAGGATTTTACAATAGAGCAAAAAACTCTTGACAACTCCACTTTGATTGGCCCTTTATTACAGCTTTAAAACCTGCTAGCACTACCGATATTTATTCTATTTCAAATCCCTTTTTGCAAATCTAAATACTGTTATTATTGCAGATGGTGGAATCCACTTCTCAAGATTGTTTTTTCAAGTATTTGTAAGCAATTATCGCTATTAGTGAGACTAAGCAAAAGCAGCCCCCAGACCACTGTACACATTCCCTGCCTCATGGTGAGGTTGCCAGGCAATGTGGGCCGGTTGATGAAGGCTGCTGGGTTAGAGAGATGGCTCTTTCCCCTTCAAGCGTCTCTCTCCATCTCTCTCTCTCTCCCTCCCACCCCCACCTCTCCTCTCAGCTTGCCTCTCCCTCTCTGCATACTAATAGATGGAATAAAAGCTGATTACAAACCAGGCCTGTCAAACTGATTATTAATATCCTGCACTTTGGGAGTCTGCTTACCGGGACAGACGTTTGGGAACTCACTCCGTTTATTGTTGTTTTTAATATTTGTAGTTTTACTAATGCACTGTGATGTACAGTAGGGCTGCTTGGACAAAACAACGACTCTATCAGTCCACAGTTATTATAGGATGCATGTAGTTCCCTTCTATTATATTGGCAATAAATACTTTTTATAAATATCTGTGTTGTCCACTAGAGGAGGGCCTTCTCCTGATTGCAAATGTGCAAGTGCTGTTGAGACACCAGTAGACCCAGTGAACTGTTTTGTGTTCTGATAAAATGTTAGAGGAATGCCTTTGGGCACTAAGAGAGCTTTGCCCCAGACTCAGCATCTTTGAAATAATAATTTCAGGAATCTATCTCCACTGCATCTTTAAACAGGAAAGGGTCATTACTCCGACAACAACTCACAACCAGATCGAGTGAGAGTTTAGTTTACACAAGAACAGGCGCTCTTAATTGCAAAGCGAGTCTCATACACCAACAGTTGGCATATTGAAATATCACATCATGGTCAACTAGTGACAATAAAATTCTACTGTTTATTTTTAGTCTTATTATTTTGTCTTTTTAAATGAGAATCAAGGCAGTTTGCCAGGTTCCCACAGAACCGGTCAAACTCATTGAACTCACTGACTTTCTGATGAAAAAGATAAACGCCTACATCACAAAACATTATTTCCTCAAAGTAAATAATTTGCTCAAGTCCACTTGCATTGGATAGATTCAAATAGCAAAACTATTTTTTCTTTATTTTACACTTTCTGCTCCATGTCAAGCTCACTGTGGATTTGCCTTAGCTCATCTATGCCTTAGATTCTTGTGTTATCCATGAAGTTATGCTCATTTGTGTGATATCGAAGCCAGATATGTGAAAGTTGACATAGTGAAATGTTGAAACTCAGCATTTTGTCACTGAGGAGTTGATCTCTGACTGTCTCCAGGAGCCCTTCCTGATAGCCCCTATCCTCAGGAGAGAGGGGTATAATTAGAGCTATGGAAACAGGAAACACCTCGCCCTCCCTATCTCTCTCTCCCTCCCTCTCTCTCTCTCTCTCTCTCCCTCTCTCTCCCTCCCTCCGTCTCTCTCTCTCTCTCTCTCTCTCTCTCTCTCTCTCTCTTTCTCCTCACGTGTGCATTTATTTGTGCAAGTTGTAAAGTGCAGAGAAGTATGTCCCATAATAAGTCCCGTGATGGCTTTCACTGTGTCTTGCATCCTTCGGTTTACTGGAAATGAGGAGATGCCTGGCTGTAGTTAGGCAAATTATTTTTTTTCTTTAATCGTAAACTGTCTGCTGACTTGTTTCAGTTTCAGCCCAGCTAACAGCAGTTGACTTGGATTTTATTTGCCTGAAAGCAATTAACAAGCTACACATTAAGTTTGAACAAGTTTGCAAAACCTGGCTGCCATGGCCTTCATCTGTTGGCTGTTGTCTGTAATGAAGTCAGTTTCCACCCTGTGACGAATGTGATAGATGTAAGAGAAGTAAGCAAATACGCTCATTTTGGCAAATGTTTATTCTCTTTAGTCTTCATGATGTCAATCAAGCACTAATATGCCATATAATTTCAACTGAGATGCCTAAACCGTAGCGTTCCCAAACTCTTCCACCGCCATCACATCACCCTGCTTGCATTCGCTTTGACTGCCAGTGATTCATTTGTGGTGAATGTTTACACACCCTCGGTAGTTAGTCCAACGTGAAGGATCTGAGAGAGGGCCTCTAATTTCTGCTCCTTCCTCCAAAGATTAAAGAGCCTGCTGAGACCAGGTGTACAGTTCAGACCCAAGATTAGGCACCCGTCTCACTCCCCTTCATCTTACACCACATAAATGGCTCGCTCGTGCTCCGTATTCTGCCTCTGTGAAGTTGCACAGATTAGTGTGAGTTACATTTTTAGAGAGGGGGCCCCTTCTCCTCACTCTCCATTCACAGCCAGAAAAGCGATGCAGCAGCACTTAACCCAGTTCCAACAGCCTCTCCTGCTACTCAGGCACGCCGAGTTCAAGTGAGAGAAAAGTCAGCATTTTTATTGATTCAGAGGAGTGGCTCCCACCTTTTCCCCTTCCTGGTGTGGAATGCACACCTGGAGGTGTTTGCTGAGCGGCTCTAGTAATCCATGTAACAATGCAGGCTGACATCTGGTGCCATCAGAAGGACTTGGGGCAGTTTGCATTCTGACAGGCTCAGCATTGTCTCTGCAGATCAGTGTGTCTGCTACAGTATCTGTGATGCTGTTCATCACTTTAGTGTGGCATTTGCCTTGAACCCTTTATTGTTATGACTGACTGTGGAGTTTATACGATCAGAATCACTTTAATTGGCAAGTGCAAAAAATGTGCAGGTGAGAATGTGGAACGGTTTTGGATTTAACCCCTTTGTCTACATGAAATGCATTCTACACTGGGAAATAGAAAGCCCAGGTAAAGTGCAGTTGTCTAGACTTTCTGTTGACATGCTGGTGGCTGAGCTGCACTGCTCTCGGTTCCCCTGACAGTGTACACACAGGAGGAGATGGGCGAAGATAAAACGGCTGGGTTACGCCCCACCGAGGAATTGGGATGCCTGGAGGGGCTGGGAAACTTTGTGCCTGGCTAGCCTTAATATTGTGATTCTCCTCAGTCAACAAAGCAGTGCGTCTGATGGAACATGTCAGGTTCCTCCAGGACTTGGGGGCCGGTCCTCTCTGGTTAGACAGCTGTCAGCTCAACAGAGCGCAGAGAGCCAGCGACTCCCCCGTGTGTTGTTTTAGGCCGAGACCTCAAGGCAGGAGAGCACAGTAAGGTGAGTGGTGATTTTCAAAAACAGTTGAACAGCTTTAGTCGGATTGCTTCGGCTTCAGTTTTGGGTTGTGGAGTCAAGCTGGTCTCATTGGTCATTGAGATTCATTCATCGTTGTCAGATCTCTGAGGCTGAGGCCTGTTGTTTGCATTCAGGATCAAAGAAATATTAAATTCAGCTAGCACAGGGAGAAGTAGAAAAGCAGCCATTGGTTATCACAGTGAATCTAAGAGCAAAGCCTCTGGAAGCGATATCTTTTTGTTGCGCTATGGTATTATATCTAATCGAGAGAATGGCAGTTTAAACTTTTGAAATTCTGACTTGTGAAGTAGAGATATGTGAGTTTATATATACGTATATATACATATATATATATATATTTATATAGCACATTTGACACAGTGTGTATTCTGTGTCATACACAGCATACTGTATATCCACAGTCCACAGTATGTAGTTGCATGTAAGTTTTAAATTCCTGTTGAAACAGATTCAAGGTTGCGTTAGTACCAGGCAAGTCTGTGCAAGGATAGCAAAATCTAATATAGGTGTATTTGATATAGGAAAGCTTTTTGGATGCCCTGCCTGTTATTTTGCCCTGCAGTATAGATTAGATTAGATTAGATTAGATTATTATTACTTTTCCACAACTTTCAATAATACAGTAATACAACAGTGATTACTGTTACATAGCATTAAATTTATTAATGGTGCCAAATACAAAGCTCCTGTTAGAATACTCTATATTCTCTATTGAGGACACTAGAATCTACAGTATGAAGAGTATTTTGTACTACAGTATAGTTCCCTTACATACACAGTATGTGTATATTGTGAGCTTGGAATGATAAGGTATCTATCTGGGTTGAGTGCAGTTCTGAGATATTGACCATCAAAGATATGATGTACCAGCTGCCAAAACTCTTATGTACTTTCTATCTTTTTAAATATTTAACCCAAAAGAAAAAGATAATACCACGCAAGCATCAATCATAAATATGTGGATAACTCAATTTTGATTAAAAAAAAAAGTCAGATAGAACCTCATAATTCCCAGCTCATAATATATCTCATATACAATCAGCCGGACTGTGAGTGTCCTCTCCTTGACTCCGAGGGAGAGCTGATGGTCTGAACTGCGGGAGCTGCTGCTGTAACTCGACCTTGCCTCCTCCAGCCACCTGTGCTCGCGCGCTCAGAGAAAACAGTGGCTTTTGTGTTGGAGTGAGACGTCCGCACAGCAGGGGGGCAAGGTACATTAGGGGGCTATGACAGGTGGCATACTCTTCCTGTGTTTCCCCACAGTAAAGAACATGAATATGTTGAGGCTGTTCGTGGGACAGCTGCGTTCCGCCCTGGAGGGGTTATGGGAGGCTGGGGGGGGGGTAAATCTAATTCCTAACAAAGCCATCAGAGAAAGACTAATTACAATGAATATTTAATTTGAGATATTTTGAAATTGTTAGTAAAGTGTATGTATGCGTGAAAATGCATTTGTGTCTTCATGTATATGTGCACACTTGCATGTCTCTGGCGGTGGGAGGCTGGAAGGTGGGGTGCTGTGTGGGTGTACATGCTTGTGTTTGCATAGCTGTGTGCTTTCGCCTAACGAGGTCATCAATCTGAAGATCCTGGTGCCTAAGATGTCTGAGAGGAGGAAGAGTCCGATAGAGTCACAGCTAACTGTTTTACCCCTTTTACCCTGGTTGGGACGGGGCAGAGGGGGCAGTGGCTCAGGCTGGACTGTTGCCTCCAGCCTGGACGGTGATGTGATGTGTGTTCTCAAGGCTGTGTGAGGCGGATTGGGCGGGTAGCAAGAGATAACTCATTCACTCAGTCTTCTATATGGAGTGAGCTCCTCTGCCGTAAGGACGTCCGCTGTCCAAAACCGAACCTGTAAGTACAAGACAGTCATTTTCTTACATTGAGTTACGCAGCTCCTCTCACTTGAGGCGGTGTCTGCCCATGCAACAGTGATTTTGTCATTTACTTCACTGCATCCTGTTAGGAATGCGAGGTATGTGAATTGTCGAATTCTCCACTTTGATTGTCGAATGTAATTTGCAATTCTCATGTGCTGCACACACAGAGTTGGTTCAGAGACTGTTGAGAGCGATGTAAGAGAATGTACCTCAAACCTTAAGACACAGTTGTGGTATGTGTTGTGGTATGTGTTTCCTCAGCTGTTGCAGTGTAATCAGTTTTATCATCAAAAAGTAGCTGAATATAATAACATGACATTCTGTTGCTGTAAAGATTTATGCACATTAAAATGACTGTACAACGCAACCATTATTGATAAGATCTTGCCCTAATTTGTGACATTTTGGAGTATCTTACACAACATGCAGTGCAGGAGTTTAGGTTGAGCCCTGCTTTGTAGGACAAAGAAGAGGGGTGAAGTTGAAAGTTGAGTCTTCATAACAATTGTGGCTGGGTGGCCTGTGTGGCACTAAGAGGTTGGTACTAAGTGAGGTAGGACCAAGGTGTCACATTCCACAGTTTGGTGTGTGTGTGTGTGTGTGTGTGTGTGTGTGTGTGTGTGTGTGTGTGTGTGTGTGTGTGTGCTGGTCCATGACAAATGACCACCCATCCACCTACAGCAGTACATAGACATACTTGATCTTAGTAATGAAAGTGTGTTCAAACTCTTTTCAGCAGTTCATCCTGTCGTGTACTGGGCAAAGTTTGGCTGAAGAGTGTGAGCGTGTGTGTGTGTGTGTGTGTGTAAAATAGAGAGCAGAAATCTACCAAAACATCTTAATCCAAACAACTCCTGTATCCATCCTCCCCTTAAATCTGTCTTATATTTTTATCTGTGGAATTACCGTAAGTTATGATGATGAAAAATGATGAAACTGCAGCTCTCATGTCATCTGGCTAATTTGTCCCCTTGATAGCCCTATCAGATGGTGTGCCGCCCCTGGGACTGCCCTATCTCAGATCACATAAATATTGTTTACCAGAAAGCCTGCGTAAATGTGGCTATTTTTAAACCTGGGGTTGCTCGTGGAAAAACAACAGGAAAAGTTTAATTCTTGCAGTTGTGCAAACATATTAGCAGTGTGCAACGCATGCTTCACTGTCCAGAACTTTACCGCTGTCTCAATTTGAAACATAAAGAAGATTAGGACATATGAGGACATTTGCCCACGTATGTATTTATTTTTGTCTTCAGCACTGTGACATGGGGAAATATATCATGCTCTAGTCCTAGTTTGTGTTCGGTCATTTCTTGAATTTTGATATAAATCTTGGGGCCATGATGTGCTGTTGTTTGCTGTTTGTCCCAGTGCAGTAGGGCATGCTCCTGACCTAAATCACCAGGAGTATAAATACAGACAGAAGCCTCCTCTAGCGGTCACAGAGGAGCCGGATGTCCACACTCCCAAACGGGAGGCAGGCTTAGGAAAGAGGGGAAAAATATAGAGGGAAGGAGTTGTTCTTGTTCCATAGCCCACAAATCACAACTGATTGAGAGGGTTTAGATCTCCATATATCACTGTTGTGAAAACTTTGTATCACCAAAATATCAACTTTTCAGGAACTAAGCACAAAAAGCCTTGTGTTTAGCTTGATGACCGAGCATATTTGAGTTTGTCTAATTGGTTCTGAAAAGGTTTCACAAGGGGGAGGAGCATGTAATCCTTCAATTAAAACATGAGAATCACGCTATGTAAGATTTGTGATCAATCTTTTATTGGGCGTATTTACAGCAGTAGTACAACTTGTAATAGTACAAACTGAGGGATCATAGTACACGTTACAGGAGGAAGATAGGGATATACAGTATGTAAGGTACAGGATAGCAGACTTAGAGCTACACTGTGTGGTCATGTGTTGGTCCGTGACAAATGACCACCCATGTGGACTGGGGAAAAAATATTAAAAAAAGAGAAACATTATCTTGACATGTCAACATTCAAGAACCCCAACCACACAAGTTTTAAGTGTTTTTGTTAATACAGTACCATCCCATTGTCTATAGTATAGATGGTATCATATTGTCTTTACTTTTCGATTAACCCTAATTGATATAGTAACATACGTGATATAATGAACAAGTAGCTACACTTTATGTATATGTATATTTATTCCTAACGGTTTGTTGTACTGAACCTTTCATACCTTTTTTTTGTATTTCGCTACTCTCTTTTTCATTTGTTTGATGTCAGCATTATCTACATGTTTGCAGTCCATAATTTCATTGCATTCATTGGAGTAGATGACTTAACTGACTAAAGAATGTTTCATTTTGTCACTGAATCCTTCATGTCACTACTGAAACATTACCATTTGTTTTGGGAGTGACTGTATTGGTAGTGAGTGACAATCTTAGCTAATTTGAGCATAAACAAAAAAACAGCTAGCATGCATGGAGCACGGAGCACATTACTCCAAAATGTTGGGACATAACTACTCACCATGTGGCCATGATGGACGGACTGCAGCCTCACTTCTTTGGTCAAAATTATAGTGGTGTGACTAAACTCAGTGTGCAGACTGTGTTTTGGTAGTGACCCGAAAGTTGGGGACAGCATCTTGTAGTCTTAAGATAAGTTTCTTGATTTAGAATTTTTTTACAAAATGGATCTGAATCGTTCAACTTCACTCCAGAAGAAATCAAAGAGCTCTATTGAAAAAAGAATGTAAAATTAGGCAAAAATGTTTTAAGTATGATTTTCATCAACAGAAATGTAGATGTTAAAGGTAGGGACAGCCACCTCCCAATAGAAAGCATCTAAATGCTGATTTTGTATTTATTTAACTTATTACTATCTCAATTAATGCCTTGGACTTAAATAGACTCTAACATGGTCTTAATATATGTCGAAAATCTGAACACTTAATTGGTTTTTTAAACCATTTTCTTAGAGAGGGACTGGAATTTGAACCGTTTCGGTAGAATTGTCCATATACAATAATTTCAACCCAATTAGGAAAGTAAGAATTAAAAAGAAGGAAAAAAGGGGAAAAAAAGGGAGGGAAGAGACAAAAAAGAAGAAGAAGAAAGTCAACCCTCACATTTAAAGCGGCCCAGTGGATAAGCCAGGGCACCAAAAATTATAGGGGCAGCAGTGGCACAAACATTGCGTGAGTTGGAGAGAGAAAGAGAAACAGAGAGGAGTGTATGTGTGTGTAGTGTGTACAGTATGTGATATACAGTATGTCTGTGTCTGTGTATATATAAGATTATACACTAGATATGTACATAAGATTATAGATCTATATATAAGAATACAAAAGATATACAGTGATATATACTCACTACTCACTTTACATTCTTAACATTTCTGTGCTTCTTTGCATGACAGAAGTGTAATACATCAAAGCAGACATTTCTCTGAATAGTTTGATCATCCACTCCAGCATGTGTTTGTGTGAGCCCATGTCACTGACCTTTAATGGAGTGTGGTGTGTGACTGTGGCCAACGACAGGCCTCATGTTTTCTTGTCTGTGTTGGGTCATTGTGCTGTCTGGCTCTAATACCATCTGAGAAGAGTCCAGTGCCTCTCTCTCTAAATATAACCCAACCTAATTACCCATCCTCACTACCTTCTCTGTTTACACAGGCCGGCTTAATATGATCTTCACATTTTCACACAAAGATCCCATTCTCACGGGGCATGTTTTCCCGAACAAGGATTTCCTATGTTTAGGTTCTGGATTAATATGAAGAGATGGGAAGGCCCCAGTGTGCAGCTCTGACAAACTGTCAGTCGCCGCATTCCAGCGCTGAAAACACGCTGGCTTCTGTTTTTGTGTCTTGTAGAGGTTTTTGGTGATTTTTGGTGAAGAATTCACAACATGCCAGTCAAGTTTACAGATGTTATTGTCAAGGAATGTTAACAGTTGAATTCTTTCATGTCACCTGCTCAAATACACGTCACCCCATTAAAAAGCATGACAGAGTAGAGTAGCTGATGTCTTTTTTTAAGGACAATCTGTTTTAAAGATGTCATATCTGTCTTCTGTAACAGGAGGATGTCCCATATGTCAGTGGTGTGTAAGGGCAGGTTAAGGATTGGGTATTCCCCTGACAATATTTAAGGGGACACCATTGTAGTGAGTGACCCAAACCACCAATCCTATGCTGATGTCTTCTTTTCTTTTTTTTCCTTTTGAAAAGCAGCAGAATAAGCTGAAACCCTAGTCCATTTGTATTGTCAGGACAAAGAGAGACACTGAGGGAGGAGGAGGGGTGCGGGTGGAGGTAGGGGTGCGAGGGGTCAAGGGGGGGGTGGAGTGGAGTTAGTCAGAGTGCTACCCCTGCTGGGTCGAGCGGTGGGACTCGGGGCGGCAGTGGGGCGGGGGGGGCGGGGTGTTATTGTGGGTGTGCGGGTCAGGTAGTGTGTTTTCTGAATGGTGAGGGAAGTTGCATCAGTATGCATTATCCAGCTGGAAGAGGCTTCAGCAGCAGAGCAGCAGCAGCAGGGCGGGGGAGGTTTCGCCGGTGGGGGCAGGAGGGAGGGAGGGAGGAGGGGAAGGGGGGAGGGAGGGAGGGAGGGGGGTGACGGGGAAGCCAGCGCACTGCCTCTCTCACGCTCCAACAGGAGTTTAGTCTGCTCAAGCTGCCCACACCACAGCACAGAGAGAGACACAGAGGGGGGAAAATGGCCTGGCACTGGACATGTTGACACCACAGCAATGACTTACAGCACTTACAGAGAGGATTTTACGCTGGATTTTATCTTGTGGGGTTGATGACGCTTTATTTATTTATTCAAGTTCGGGATTTTGTCTGGCAACCTAAATGCTGTCACTGGGCAAAATGCACTCCAGAGCGAAATCCCGGAGTTGTGACAACTACCTGAGTATTAAGGTACGAGCGAGAAATAAGCACTGAACTTTTTCTCTCCATTATGGTTTGACTGTGACTATTTTTGCAGTTGTGCTGTTTTTCTTTCAAGTGAGGTTTAGCCATGTTTATGTGTGTGTGCATGTGTGTGTGTGTGTGTGTGTGTGTGTGTGTGTGTGTGTGCTGTGCTTGTGTGTTTTCATTTTCAGCTTTTTTTCCCCTTTTGCTTTCATATTGGATGTAAACCTGGTTTCTTGGAAACTCTCAGCAGCTGTGTTGTTTTCAGGAGTCAGTATGTTGTGCTACGCCTGCTGCACATTAAAGAGATAAATGCCCTTCACTTTACAGCTTCTAGACAGCTGATATTTTGGCGTCTTGCTCTATAGCCCAAATAAAGCAGGTAGTTTTTCATTATGCAAGAGGAGTGAGCTGAGCTGACATAGGGCGCACGAGGTGAACGCTGATTTAGTATTACATTATTGCTTGATTCACTAATATAAACTCACTATGTTCAGTGATTTTCAGATATTTCATGACTTTATTTTCTTTTTTTTATCGGTGTAATACTCTGTGTTCACTTTGTAAACTTTTTCATTTTCAGCTGAATTTTGTCTGCTCCTATCAGCTATTTGCCTGTTTGTAGAACTCTCTGTGTTCACTTTGAAGGCCACTGGAGTGTATTTCTTTGTTGCAAATGATCGCCCCTCAACATTTTCTCCATCCATTGACTGACAATTGACCAGGGGTCAGCGAAGTACACTAACTTCAGCCACAAGATTATATCCTTTTAGACAAATCGGGTCCCTTTATCACCTTTCCACTTGTTTTGGTATGCACCCGTTCTATATTTACCCTGCAGAGACATCCACAGACTTTGTTAGTCTCTACTGTCACTCCTCATCACTGCTCTGATTGGTTAAAAGACCTCCATTCACTTTTTTCTCGTGTTGGGCTTCCCTTTATGCACATGCACATTCAAGTGTGTGTGTGTGTGTGTGTGTGTGTGTGCGTGCGCGTGTGTGTGCGTGTGTATTGTATACTGTACGACATGAATCTGGCTTTCTATAGGGTCAGCAGGGTCTGTCAGTGGCTGCTCAGGAACAATATCCTGTCAGTGTTGTTTACATCCTGTAGAACAAAGTCATTAGTTGCCTGGCGATGACAAGAATCAAGTCACTCTGATAACTAATGTGGGAATCTGCAAACCTTTCCCCCATTTCCCCACAGGGAACATTAAAGTTTCATTTTGTCTTATCTAAAATGTACAGAAGCTTTACAGCTCCGTCAGTTCTATTAATTATAGGTGAGAAATAAATATGCAACCTATATACCATAGGTTGCATTATTTATCTCTCACTTTATCATATTTAAATTATTTTGGCTTGATATACATTATCCGTCTATCTTGATATTGATGGGTGGGCCAGTTTATCACCTCCATTACTGTTGATCTTGCTGTCAGGTCTGGTTGTGTTTGTTACACAATTGGTGTGGGCTTCTAGGGTTAAAGTTTATCTGCTGAGATAACATTGACAGCGGTGTCTTTTTACAACGCCACATTATTATGCTGTTGTCCACTAAAGAGTGGTGTGCTGTGGTGTGCATACACTTGTGTGTGTGTGTGTGTGTGAGAGAGAGAGGGAGAGAAAGAGAAAGAGAGTTTGTCAAACAATGTAATTCAAGTTACAGAGGTAGGCAGGATGCCATGGTGCCACGTCTTGATTTAACTGAAGCCCCTCAATGTTTTGTGTCATATTCAATTTTTCCACTTTAGCACTCTCAGCCCTAAGACGCCACAAAAAATTTGGCCAAAACACAATCACTCTATGGCCACCTCGCCCTGGCAGCCCCTCTCTTCACCTATCCCTCTCTCATGAGATAGGATTTCTATTGGTTCAGATCAAAAGCAGAATCAAACAGCGGGTTTGATGGTAAGGTCTCACTGGGCCTTTGTTGGCCTGCTGGCACCTGGCAGCGGGGCAGGTCTGAGCAACCTGTGGCCTTTGTCAGCCCGCTGCCTTTGAGGCTGTTAGCAGGTTGGTTAGTGAGCCGCCTGTATGGGGGCTCCAGGGCTCCTGTTACACTCCCCTGGTGGCTTCATGCTCCACTGGAGGCCTGGTAGGCAGCTTCTTTTGTGTCCCTGACCCACTAAATGTGTCTGTGACCACCTCTCTCTCTCTCTCTCTATCTCTCTCTCTGTCTCTCTCTGTCTCTTTCTTTCTCTGTGACGCCCCCTTCTCTCTTTCTCTCTCTCTCTGACTCTGATTCTTTTCTTTTTCCCACTATGCCTTCCGACACATATTTTACAGGGTGCTATAATTTTAGAGTCACAACATTGTATAGTAGCTGATACAACATTTGTCCAGGGTGCATTTGATGTTTCTATACTTGTTCTTATATTGCTCAGTTCTTTTGCAATATTTTCTCTTAGCAATTAAAACTCAAACTCCATATGTGAGTATTACAGAGAATCAAGTCTCGCAGTTTGCTCGGTTCATAGAGACGTATTCTCTATGGTTTAGCCTACTTACTATACTTTTTCATTGTACCTCTGGAACAGCTGGTTTACCGACGGCAGGGACAACAGTGTCCCACCTGGATCTTGAAGCCATTAATTACCAACCCAGTCCTCCACCTCTAGCCCACACAGCCAGCCGGTTATAAATACCTGGCATCAGAAAGGGTGGGACGTCCCAGTCTACTGCTGTCCTGGATGAGGGTCTGAAGCTAGACATACACAACCACACACTGCATTCCTCTCTGGCTCAGAGCGGATGGGAAGCTCAGCTCTGGTGGCTAAGCTCAGTCGTTCTGCTGAGACATGCAGATATGCCTCCCACTAGCCAGGTGACACAACTTTCTGAATGGTTTCAAATTCTCCTTGACAATGGATGGCAATATACATTGTATCTTATGTAAGCTATTATGTACAGGGTGTTGATGCACTATATAACCACTACTTTAAATGTAAATATTGTGTAAAGCAGTCATTGTTTGGACTAGTGCAGTTTTTGTATTCACGTTGTAGGATTGGATCCCCTGGTCAGCCAGTTCTGTGCAGCAGGTTGAATGAGCAGCTGATTTATAGTTGAGCTCAAACAGAAGTCTCTGCTGTGCTGATTAATTGTTGTTCAAAACACTACTTTTGTCATGACCACTGCTCTCTCTGCCTTGGGAACCTGAGGAGCAACTTGTTGGGCTGTCCTTAACTATGAAGTGAGGGCTTTCCTCCCATTGTTAGCTTTCCTCCAATAAAACCCCATGTTATTCTTCTCCTCCCTGGTGCAACAGTGACTAATGCCCAGAGACATTTTTGTCTCACTAAGAGGCTGGCTGCTAATGGAGGTGGGCGTTTTGTTTCAGGGCACCAACACTGTACAGTACATAGCACTTAGAGAGGCGGAGTGCACAATGGACGCCTTGTAGTAGAGCTGTGGCATGTGGACCAATGCACTGAACTCTAGTCACTCTCCTCTAATTGATGGTGCTGAACTGCATAGATCAACAGGACAGTTTCTACAATGGGTGAAACACGGATTCTGCACCTGGCAGGGTAAATTCACTGAAAAGGAGGCAATGCCTTGATTTCTAGGCATACTTTTTATACACACTTTTTATTGTCATGTAAATTCAAATTTGGCATTGACATTCAACAGTAAAAGTCCCAAAACAGACCTGCTGCGTCCTCAGCCCCCACCTTCCTCAATGCAGTACACTGTTGTCAGTGTGCTGGACTTTCCCTGGCAGTGGTATCTATCTATGTGGTTATCATCGGAGACAGATGTCTCTATTCCACTGTTGTGTTCCATTCGGGAAAGACAGATAGCAGAGGGATGTTTGGCCTTGGCTGTGGCTGCTGAGAGGAAGGTCACAGCCTGAACTATGAACATGACTGCTAGACCAGGTCAACCTCATCCAGGACCACTGTAATCCCTAATGTCCCGTCTCAGTCATGGACAAGTTGTAACCGTCCTCTACCACGGTGTAGGACATGTCTGGTGGGGACACTGGTGTGGTGGCCCGGGTCAGGTGAGGGTCAGATAATAGTCAGCGTTGACATGATTGTTATTAGAGGGTAGCGTTCCCCCATCCTGGCCAAGGGAACACAACTGGAGTCCAGTCTGGACTTTCCAGTTCTGCTGTTTGTGTCCGCAGATAGTGACGTCACTCCCTCCAGGTGTTTCCCCTCTGTCTGATGGAAAGACTATCATGGCTGACATTTCCTGTGATGTTCAAACTTCCTGACTGTGTGGCTATGTGTGCTCATGCACAGCAATGGATGGGCATATGCGAGCATTTGTATTTATGTAGTTGTGCACTACGTACACTGATACATGTTTACTTGTTTTTACTACTATAATCCGCACTCTGTTTCTTCATATTTTATTTATTTATTTGTTATCTTATTTTAAAGAAAAATAAAATAAGAAGAAACAGAGTGCGGGCTATCTTTGTTTGTTTCAGGGTTGTCCATATTAGCCGACGCACTAAAAAATATAAAAAAATATATATATATAGAATTCTGTTTTTTGCGGGAGGACTCCATGCATGTCTATCCCAACATAATGAAAATAAGAATATGGCAAGGACACAGTGCCTGTATTTGTGCATCATTTGTTTGATGTTTTGTGAAATGTTATAAGTTAAGTTTGCATTACCGATTTTGTCTAGATTCAAAGACTTCTGTTTTCCTGTGGCATATGTTCAAATGCTATGCTCTATTTTGGGAAAATGATAGCCTTATATGTGGAACAGAGGCCTCGGGCAATCTTGGTAACATGCCCTCAGTAGCACAGGCTTCACTTGATAAATTATGTCAATATCCATCCTCACCTGGCTCTCTTTCCCTCAGGACTCTGAGTCTTTGGACAACTGTATCCAGAGCACCTTGTCGGCCCTGTACCCCCCCTTCAGTGCCACTGCTGCCACCGTCCTGTGGCAGCTCTTCAGCGTGGTGGAAAGGCAGTACCGCGGAGACGGTCTCCGCTGCCTCATTGACTTTCTGCTCCCTGCCAAGAGGATCCTGCAGATCATCCAGCAAGAAACTTGTGTGAGTGGCTGGGAGACATGGGATCTGACGTTAAATCAAAGAATTCAACAATTCCTCTTATGATTTGTTTTGGAATTGCCTTTGGGTTACAACACAGTTAGATATTTCCCTGGTACTAGCCTCAGTGATTTCCTGCAGGACTGCTAGAGCTGTGATGTTCAACTTAGATCTTTTTTTGGCTCCTGTTCTGCATGAGAGAAAAGGCTGAGAAAAGGGCAGCGAGGACAAGATGAAGAGAAAATAAACCAAAAGCACCACAAAAGCGTGTTTCACTATATCAGGCCATGTTAACCCATTTACTTCCCTAAACACTTCAAATCTGGAATAATACACATCTTGATAGATGGGGCATTGAAGTGATTAGACAAAATGTTTGTGAGAAAAGAAAGAGAATGTGAGAACAGTGCTGATGAGTGTGAATATCTTTCCTGAGTAGGAGGGGGGAGCATCAGACTGAGACAGAGTTGATTATTGTTCAGAAAACAAGCTGAAAACCAGCCATCTCGCTCTGAATAGGGAAACAGAGAGAAACTGTGGTCTGCTTGAGAGGCTGCCATAGGCTCTTTGGTCCAAACTGAAACTCAATATTCGCTCTCACAAGCTTTGATTGCTGTGGGTTAGGGCTCCATGACCAAAGTACTGAAACCTTATTCCTCCGTATTCATCTCTGCTGTGATTACACTGTGACGATAGCCATAGAGCAATAGTTTCACCTAAGCCTAGCCCCTGAGAACAGCTAGCTGTGCATGAGAGTCTTTGTATCGCAAGCAATATGAGAGGCTTCAGTGGAAGATCACATTCTCAATGCTCGCCTTCACTTTCATAGGAAGCCAGTGGAAAAGAGATGAAAAAAAAAGCCAAGCCTAGAGCGCTGTCTCTTTGCTTGTAGGGTCTGTTTTTTATAGTGTCACAGTGAAGATTTGTGTTGTGGTTGCTAAGAAACCAGGCCTGATCAGACAGGTTTTCCTCTTGGTAGAATGATCGTTGACAGTGATTCATCCATTGGGTCCCATGAAAACATCTTGCCTCTCCATTAAAGTTAAACATGTGTTTGAACACTGTCTTGCAGATGTCAGTTGAAATGATGCAAATCATACCGCAGCTCATCTATGACACACAGAGGATAATAATGTTTTATGGGAGTGGGTATTGACTGTGAGTTCTCTGTTTCTCTCAGGTGAGGTTTCGAGGCTTGCTGTTCTATCATGAGGGTTGGCCGCTGTGTATCCATGAGAAGGTGGTCCTGCAGCTTGCCCCTCTGCACAAAGTGCGACTAAAGCAAGGAGACTTCTACCTACAGATAGTTCCTTTAGGCCGCAAGACTGCCAAGCTGGTGATAAAATGTCTGTCGGCCAGTGGGCAGGCCATCGCAGAAATCCCCATCGCAGAGAGCATGTATGGCAGCGTCTTCACCTCTGAGTTCTTGCAGAATGTAACGCGCGACCGAAACCTGCACCCACTACAGAACTGTCTGCTTACCACCGGCACGGCCGTGTACAGGACGCCGTGGAAGAACGTGGTGAACCCTCTGTTTGTCAGCAGCACGGCGGACGCCATCATGCAGGCGCGCCGCAGCGGAGGCGGCTTCCGTGGCCACCTCAGCGCCTGCAGCACCAGCGGATCCACGGGGACCCTGGACAGCCACCGCAGCTCCAGAGAGTCCCTGCACTCTCAGGGAGCGGACTCCATCTTCTCTGAGCCCGCCACCCCCAACAGAACCCACATGGACCCTAGCAGCCCCAGGGCCCTGCAGGACTCAGGCCTCCATCTAACGGAGAGGCACAGCCTCAGAGCAGCCGACGCTGCTACACCCAGCACTAAGATAGGCAGACCCACTGAGGAGAGTGGGATGGGACAGGGGGTTGAGGAGGGTGGTGGCAGAGAGAGAGGGCCAGGGTCAAAGATGCTGTCCTTTAGCACGGACCTCAGTAACCCGGGCCCTCGCCGCCGCCTCCCCAGGGACTCGGTGTCCTTTGAGAGCAGGAGACTTTTCAGGAAATCTTACATGGAGGCCCTGCAGAACCCAATGAGCCTCGGCTCCAGCTCTGAGTCCATCCTGGAGGAGAGTCCAGAGCACGGTGCCGGCCTCAGCCCCAGAGAGAGAGCGGTGACGCCAGGCAGCAGCCCCGACACTCACATCTCCTCGAGAGAACACATATCTCGAAGGTTGGGTGCCAGGGGCTGGCTTAGCGGAGACGACTCCAGGCCCAGCACTCCCTTGCTTTACTTACAGAGGGGCCTGCGGAGTGCCGAGAGACGGGCAGAAAGGCGTTCCAAGTCACTGGAGAGGACTAACAAGGCAGGTCAGGTTAAAGGTCACCGGGAGCGTTCCTCCTCTGGGGGCTCGGCCAGCATCTCCCCCAAGAAGCTGATGAATGGCTACACCCTCCGCTTTGGGAAGCTGGACCTGGAGGCAGCTTTTCCTGGTTCTGAGAGGAGAAGCAGCAAAGAGGAGCCAGGTAGGTGCTGGTCTACTGTTGCTCAACCTGTGTAGATAAATCACTAAACAGATCGCTACAGATGGCTATAAATCTAATTTATTACAGGGAAATTACAGGGCTTTATTTATTTTAATTAATTAATTTTAATCTGGGTAATATTTGTAAATTTTGTAGTAGTAATATGTTTTCGCAACTCAGACTTCCTCAGTATCGACAAGTACGTCTTTCTCCAGCGGTGGTTGAATCATAACAACCCAAGGCTCGTCAGTTCTCACATATTAAATGATACAACCTGAGGGCTTGAAAACCAGGTTTCACTCCAAGTGGCGGCTTCTCAACATGGTGTGTAATAATAACCTGCAGCAGGGGATTGGCTAAGATAGTCCATCACTTGGCTGGAGTTGAAGTGTGAGTTGCTATGATGAGAGGGCTCATAATTGTTCTGACGCTATCATTGGTGACAGATTGCTTTTAAAAGCCCACGTTGTGTGT
Organism: Centroberyx gerrardi; assembly: GCF_048128805.1. Classification (NCBI taxonomy): domain Eukaryota; kingdom Metazoa; phylum Chordata; class Actinopteri; order Beryciformes; family Berycidae; genus Centroberyx; species Centroberyx gerrardi. The sequence continues at coordinate 15,480,702 of NC_136008.1, forward strand.
TCTTTGGCAGGTTCGGGGTACAGGTATGGCCCTACCCTGGAAACAGGACTTTAATCCCAACCCAGTCTGTCTGTTTTGTTTTGTGTTGGTTCATACAGGGTAGTTCAGGAAAGTGGCAATGTGAGAGTACCGCCCAGGGAATCATGCTGTTTTACAAAGCACAGCCTCTTCCGTGTATTGAAATGTGAGGTGAACATTGAATGAGTTTATTTAAATCTCTGTGCCGTAGCCTCAGACAATGTCAGACTGTAGCTAGGCTGTGCATTCTCTTAATTCTAAATGAGAATGATCATATGATTTTATCTTATTTATTTTAATGCATTAAAGAGATCACTCCACCGACCAGTCAGCTAAACTACAGTAGTCAAATCACATCACTGTTGCGTTCCTGAGATTACCTCAGTGGGGATTGTATTTCAGCTACTGCAAAGCAGGTTTCCCACAATGACAATTCAAAGGCAACAAAGGATCCTGTAAACCCTGTAAACCAACCAGAGGGACCCCAGCATCCCACAGTGAGATGGCCTAAGTGAGATGGCCTTCCAGTGTTATTGGGGCTGGGGGCTGCACTGGTCCCAGATGGGTTGCCTCATTTACAAAAGTTTCCTTTGTGAACCAATCAGCCACCAGGGATCCACGCAAAAGCCTTTCAAACTCTGCCTGTGTCTGTGCAGGGTCCATTCACTCCAGAAACACGAGACCTAACTTGCACTGACTCACACTGCTCTGAAAAAAATACTGAAGAAGGATTGAATTACCCATGATGTGAGGCTGCAAACACTGCACTATCAAAACACACCCTCTGTGATTTATGTGATCTATGTTTGCTTTTCCATCAATAAATCCAAGCCACAACAACCTGCACAGATTTGGCCTGTCTTTGAAGGCTTAAAATGGTGTCAAACAAAGTACACAAAACACACTTTTACACAGCACAATGCACAGGAGGCTTTGCTCTACATTTGTCACTTCCTCTGAAAACAAAGCAATTTAGGAAACATGGACCAAACACGAGCACGGCCACACAGTCACACAGGAAATGCATTGACTGTTGGAAGACAATGGAGGTTGAGCTGGGAGGGTTTACTGTCACAGAGCAGAGCAGGACAATACAATACAAGAGGCCAGAAACTGTTTAAAAAGACAACACCCAAAAGGTGTCCATCCAACATAGTAATAGTCCAATGTCACCATTATGAAGATCTATAATATCTCCAGAGTCAGTTGAACAATGGCCTGTTAGGTTTTTATGTTGTAAGCCTGTTCATGCTTCCTGTGTTCTCGTTTGTTCACATATAAGATGACATAATCTTTTTAAAAAGGAAGACCCATGTCATCAGTGTATGGCTGTCATTTTTTCTTTTTTGAATAGTATTTTCAGTGTTATCATACTTTGTTTATGTTAACATTCATGTTACATTTTAGTTGTAATTTTAGAGATATGCACCATGATATGCATCATGGTGCATATCTCTAAAACTACGAGGACCTGTCTTTTCATGCCTAGATATCTACAGTATATATCCTATGTACCTGTGCTGTCCATTTTACCCCAGTCGTTGCGGTGTTACCTTGGCCATGGCACAGTCAAGTCTGCAGAAAGAGATAGCGAGATACTCAGTGTGAGAACTGGCAGGCTGTCGGGCGGCCCCAGGCATAGGATCAAGTCTGTAAACAGTGGTACCACTTGGGAATGTCAGGAGCAGCATTCCTGTAAACAGAGCCTCGAGGGCTGGAGAGCTGAGGAGGAGGAGAAGGAGGAGGAGGAGGTTGAGATATGAGAGTCTAATAACGCCAGAGTCACCCTGCAGAACCCATGAGTCAGACTGACTAAACACCTGGTCTCCATGATGAGTCAGTGTGAAGTCACTACTAGAGCACACCTACCTCACCACTAATGAACATTGGTTTCATGAGGCATTACTATTAGCTAAGAAAGTACGGAGGTGAAAGGAAGCTTCTACATTTTATTGACTGTACTGTATTTACGTACAGTAGGTGGCTCAGTAAATATCACTTATCAGTCAGAATTGTGTTCACTGTTTCTAATTGCCTCTACAGGACAACATGATGTTTGCATCAGCAGTGAGACCAGGCGGCACAGGCATGGAGGAGAAGAGCCTCACTCTCCCAAACCCGCCAACGGGACGGCCATCAGGCCGGGCTCAGCGTCGAGCCCTTCCTACGACTCTCACTCACACCTTCCCAAACTGGTGTCAGAGGTCAATCAAGAGCTACTGGCATCGGGTGCCGTGGTCTTACCCGGTAGGTGATGAGTGAGTCGGACACATCTGTTATTAGTTGTTGTTTCCGCCCCGCAGGTTATCTCACAGATTAACATATGTTCTCCTCTTACACGCATTTGATCTGGGTAAGTCATTCAGTAGCCTCATATCTTCCTTGAATCACGCATAATTGTCACACAGAGTTCAAAAACATGCTTGGTGTGTCATATGTAGGGGGCAGGGTAAGAAATTAACTTTTTATTTTTTCAGAGGACATTTTTTTTGCCCCCATGATCTGATTTTTAGGGGCATTTTGGTCCTGTTCGGTGGCATTTTTTAAACTATGAAATAATACATTTACACGGCATACTAGCAAATAAACACTCAATTTATACTACTAATTTGTTTTATGTCTAAATCATAATATACCACACATCCACATACACTTCTTTCCCACTGCTGGGAACTGGTGTCAGGCCTTACAGAACAGGATGATGCTGCTTTCCCCGCTCTCTGTCCCCAACCAATCCATCTTCCAATCCTCGATTATTGAGGTTTTTTTTTACGATATTGGTCGTTTTTATTTTTTGTTGACGCAGTGGTTTGTGTTGGGTCTGCGTGTTCTTCTACTGTTGGCTGCGTGATGCCAACATATTCTAGTACTTAGGCTGTGTTCTTGGTTGTTTTGTCTATTTTTCTCGGCCAGAATGCACTGGAAAGAATTCCCCGGTCATAGGATCCCACGGAAAATACATCACATGTCACATTCAAGCGTTAAATATTTGACGTCTCAACAAAAAAAATGAAATGAAAACAGGGTGGTAAAAACAGAATTATACCATTACAAAGCTTGAACAGTCTCCTCACGGACAGCACGTGTGAGTGGGAGTGCTGACCCCCCGCTGGCCTTCTCTCTTCCAGGAACCAGAGATCGCAGTGGGCGGGCAGTGCTGCAGGTGTGCACCAGGGCTCAGGTGTGGGCAGGTGAGAGCTGCACGGCCAGTGACCTCACCTGTTTACTGGGCTACTACTATTCCACACTGCGGTAAGTCACACACACACACACTCAGGGTTTTCTGTGTTAAGTATGACCCCAGTAACTTTCACACCTGCCCCTATAATCCCCGAGGTGAACTCGACTGCAGCCCCAATCCAGATTTTTTTCAAACATTCTAAATTTTTCCAGTGTTCATTAACGCTGCAGGTGTTAACAAACTGTTTAGAGCTTCAAAATACATTAAAAAGTCGTTGGCTTTGCTAGACATTGTTCATGTTTAGATTACTGATGGAGCCAATCACTTGAAAATATATTCCTTTTTCACTAAGGTTGTACCAGATTACTACTAAATCCTTCACACCCATGACTTTTAGATTTAGTGTTTGAAATGTTTAAAAATGTATATATACGTTCGCTATAAATGTCATAAAAATAATGTTAAACTTGGATAATCAGGTCTTCCTCATTTATCATGCAGTTCTGTTCCTGTAGCTGTCAAAATGATATAAATGAAATTACAGAACTATATACTAAGATAAGATAAGATAAGATCGCACTTTTTTGTAATTAGTATTTTATTGAATTTTTGTATAAACATTGTCACGTTCTGGTTAACAAATCAAATGACTCCTATACATCTATAACATAATAATAATGATAACAATAATAATAATAATAATCATCATAATCATAATAAATACCAAAAAATAAAAAAAATAAATGAAAAAAAACAAATAATAATAATAATTTTAAAAAAAACACACAGATCAAATGTATTTTCCTACATTAATATGCACCATAATCTCATCTAATTTACAAGCAACAGATTCATTCTCAGACATATAAAGAATGTGTAGTTGTGCTGTGTGAGTATTATGTTCATGGTATGTGCTTTACTTTAAGATCTGTCCACATTAACAATGTATTCCAAGTAGTCTCCCCACTTCGCCACATATTTCTCAGTCCTGTCCTTAGAGCTGAAAGAATTTGTTCGTATGATGCCACTTTTGCCAACTCCGTGAACCATTCCTGGAAAGAGGGCTCACCTGGGTTCCTCCAGTTTCTCATTAGAATTTGCTTTCCCACCCATATACTGGTCTGAATAAAGTCAAGATCGCACTTTGTCGATCCCCTAGGGGAAATTCAGGAATCTCTGTATTACCTGCAATCATCTGTCATGGACTGTATAGTAACTGTAAGTCTTTGGTTTTAGGAGAGAGAGGCGCGATCAAGGCCTGACTGTTCTGATAGACAGCAGGAGGCAGCAGCCTGTTCCAGCTCTGTTGTCATCTCTGTCTGAACTGCAGGTGAGCCCACGGTGGAAAATATGTAATTACCTTCCCACACGCCCAAGGAGCTTTCAGGTCGTGCTGAATCTCCGTTGTCTTCTAAGCTGTAAAGCTGTCTCACTGTTATTACACTATGGCATTCCTTACACATTTCCTATTGTTCTCCCTCTCATTCTCTGACAAAGTTTGATTTTCAAAGAGGCACACCTTAAATTTCTAGTGACTATAGTTCCAAGACATTTTTGTGAGAAAGGCTGGCCTCGGGGCCTGTGTGGAGAGACCTGTGCTTACTTGTCTGTTTTTAACCACACACTGGGCCCGGGTTGGCTGCAGCCTTCTTGCAAGAGACATATCATCATGTTATGATGATGAGTTACTTACTGATGTAAGAATGATAATTCTGTAAACCACAACACATATAAGTCACTTTAAATACATATTTCACATTGTTTCCCTGTTTATGGTAAAAATTCTACATGTGTTGTAATTTATTATTTTCATTTTAACTGGCTACAAAACTGCCATGTGTATGTGTTTTTCCTCAGGCATTAGCACCAGATGCACTTTACTCAGTTCTGTTCCTGGTGGACAAGGAGGCAGCTGCCAAGCCTGAGAGAGACATCAATGTACAGGTGATTAAACACTTTGTTCTGTTGGTGGGATAAAATGAGTTTCAAAAGACAACCTCAACCTCTGCAATGTTCACATAGTGTGTTGAACTTCTATCTGGAAAGGAGAGTAGAGAGTACAGTAGACTCTAATATCTCCAATGTGCAATTTGTCTTGCGGCCAGCAAGTGTTAAACCACATACACAAAAGATATATCCACTGAATAAGTAATCAGAATATGGAATATGTCTTAAAATATCCACAGCAGCAAGTGAAGGAATGAATGAATGAATGACGTGCCATTATATATAATCATTGAAATTCAACTGATAATCAATGAATCAAGGAAAAGTACATATGATGATATTACGACCTCCCTTGGCATATCAACAGTACATTAAGTATCAAACCAGTTTAGGACCAGCCAGCATCTCATAATCGATACCACAGCATGCCATAACTTACTGAATTGAATTGAATTGAACTGAATTTAATTGAAAACTAATTGAATCGAAAATGAACTAAATCAAATTAAATCAAATCGAACTGAAATGAAGTGAATTGATACCTTCAACCAGTAATCATCAGTGACAACAGAAAAGTTTTGTTTTTCCCATTCCGCTAACAAAACGTTTCGTTAGGAAGGACACAGTCTTATCTAAAACTGCTGTTGCTGCTGCTGCTGTAGCCAGTCATGTTCTGTCCTTGACTTCTGAAGGGAGGCCACGACTCTGTCAAGTATTGGTGTGTAGTCATTATACTGGTGGATAGTCATTATGAACTGTGTCTGCATGAAGCCACATAATGTCTGGCTGGTGGAGAATGAAAGGCTGCTCATACCCTTGTCTCGGGGTTACATATACTGCACATTCATGATATCCACCAGCCATTTCATAACAATCTGTTTGTCTAGTGTATACTTAGTTTCCAGGCAATTGGAAATGTATGTTTATTCATGGCCATGATGACAGAAATTGGAGGTGAGCAGGAAGTGGCCTATGGGTAATTAATGTTGCTGTAGCTTTGAAGCAGGAAATGAGGTACACAGAGACCTGAGTTTGTTGTGTTTGTCTTGCCGCAGACTGAGATGCTGTCATCTCTGAAGGCCCTGCTGAAGCACATCGACCCCGCTCAGCTCACACGAGACCTGGAGGGCACCTTCCACTACGACCACAACCACTGGATCCACTTCAGACAGGTGGGAGTCACTTACTGTATGTGATGGAGGAGGCTGGAGCGTAGTTAACAGTAACCAGCTTTGTAATCTCAATTAAAGGGGGGGGGGGGGGGGTCTTTAGAAATGGATAATCTGTTTTTCATGGATCTACACTCTTGGATGTTCCTTGTTCACAATAAAAAAAAAAAAAGTGAAAATTATACTAATTGTTGTTTTGCCAATTTAGAAGAAATGGCTCCTCTGAAACGGGCCAGTCAGAACATGGTCGGTTTGTGATGTGGAAAGTCTACCAATCATCTTATATTTGAGGCAGGGGGAGGGGCGGACCCTTTAGTAACAACAGCCAGTCAGAGCAGTTCTTTCCGGTTATTAGAAACAGGCGCAGGGACTGAATTCCCTGAGTGACGACTGAAAGGCAGCCAGCAAAGTCCCAGTCGCTTTGTTCCCAAAACAGCCTGTAGCTCTTTAGGTGAAGGAGGGGCAATAGAGAATAAACAACTGAAAATATTTCCAAAGTATTTTCACATGAAAAAACTGTTTCTTAGACTCAAGCTAATGATATAATATTGTAGGAAAAGTAAAAAAATACCCCCCCTTTAATGTCTTGAAACCCTTTTTGCAAGCTGCATTCCTGCAAATGTGAATGTACTTGTGTTGTGAATCAGTATACTGGTGATGCTTTGACACTACTTATCAGCTCCATGCTCCCCTCTCTCTCTCGTTTTGTCTCTATGTCTCTCTCTCTGCTTCTCACAGAAAATTGAACCATTTGCCAGCAGTTGCAGTGCAGCCATCTCCTCCCTTCAGGAGTCTATCAGCACACTGAACAACAGTGGCAATCTGGAGACCTCCAAGGTCAGACCCGCCCCCCGGCAGCCAGTCTGGCCCTCTGATTTATGTGTCTCTACTGACACACAATAAGCTCCCTGCTGGCCTCTTTCCTCTTGCTGCATATCTTAACTTCACTGGAGTAAACAGCTCAGGAGTTTGTTTTTATGGTTAACTTCCACAACTTCCACTTCCCTGATTTCTGTTGCCATTGGAGTAAAAAAAAAAACCCACATTTCACTTTTACCATTTATAATTTGGTTCACTTTTAAAAATCATTCATTCATGTCATTTTAATGCCACTGTGGGTTTAATTCAGGAGGTATCTGAGGTGATGGAACAGCAGAAGCATCTCATGAAGTGTGTGCTAGATGACACCCGCCTGAACAGACTGCGACTAGAGGGAGGCACTGTCCTGGCCCGCATCAGGAAGGAAGAGGCCTGTGAGAATGAGAACTACAGGTACTGCAGGAGTAAGGGGGCGGGCTCTCAAACATATGGGAATGGGGTGAGGATGAGTAGTACCTATAGTAATGAAAAATCAACTATTCATCATTTGTTTGCCCTTTTTCTGTGTTTGTTTTCTTTGTTAATTCAGGGATGCTATTGACATGGTGAATGCACTGTACAACCAAGTAGATGAGGAGGTCCACAAGCTCGTGATTTTATCCAACAAGTCTCAGAAGCAGTTAGAGAGCCTGCTGGAGGTGCGCAAGTTTGAGGAGCAAACACAACAGGTGGGCTCAAACTTTACTTTGTTTAGCTTTTGGCATTTCAGTCTGTGCAGCAGATTCTCTCTGTTCTCTCTACAAAATACCTATTCCATATAAATGTCTATATTATCAAACCGCTCTTCACTTTTGGTCATATTGTAGTTACAATTTGATCTTTCTCTCTTCCCAGATCAAAGTATGGTTCAGTGTGGAGGGAGAGAAGCATCTTACACCTCTGGACTCGCTAACTTTCTCTGCGGCCACAATAAAAGAAATGAAGCAGAGCTTGGATCAGTTTCTGGAGGAGTCAGTGGTAAATGCTCTGACACAAACAGAAAATGTTTCACCACTTCATCACCACAATACATTTCCATCGCTTCTATTTTTAAACACACAGCTTGTGGCCTGGCTCATATGTGTCTAATTCTCAGATGAGAGTCAGTGCTAAATTGATCAGTCTTGTCCTTATCCTGACAGCACCAGCAGAGGCACGGCCTGCAGCTGGTGAAAGAGTCTCCAGAGTCGCTCCCCAGTTCTGTCCTCCTCGACTTTAAGCAGCATCTGGGCTCCATCTTAAGCAGAGTGGAGAGGAGGAAGGCCCAGCTGGACATCCTCACCAACCTGTATGAGTTCTATGACTCAGTAAGTATTAACATAGTATTAACATATCCATCCTGTTAAAAGTGATGCTACATTCTAAATGTATATTTTAGGATTAAGCAAATGCTCTTATCCAGAGTGGCTTACAATGAGTGCAGCAGAAGACCAAGCTTAAAGTCACAATGAAATGGCATTTTTGAGAGCATCTTGCTTCCATAATGTGATGCATTTCCTGTTGAAGCAGGATATTGTTGCGGGACATAATGCAGGGAGGGATCATTCAAAAGTGTAAACTGATATCAGTTAAGGACACGATGAAGTCACAACTAAAGATTTTCAATTTTCCAGGAAGTAAAATGAATGAGATTATAATATAATATTAGAATATAAAAATGAAATAAAACATGTTCTGTATTATTTTTGGCATAAATTGTCAAATAGGTGTATAGTATGATGGTTAGAATGAGCCAAAAAGGCCAAAAATTCATTTTAAATTTCAGTGTGACTTTAAATTTGTAATTGCCAACATTACAAGCAACAAATAGTAGTAGTGCAAGGGTCAGGAATTACACAGTGTTACAGAATATTAATAAATAAATATCTCAGCAGGTTGATTCTGATGCCATCTAAGACTTAGATGTATTTACATAGTTCATATACACTTCTAACCTGTGATATAGTTCAACCCCTCTGCCTGTCTCCTCTGTAGGCCAACCAGTGGATGGAGCACTGCCAGGACTACTTCCGCCAGCTGAGCCTGGAGAGCAGCGGTGTCAGCCTCCCGCCTGCCGTGGTGCAGATCCTCCAGGATTACAACACAGAGGCCTCCAAGTTCTCCGTGGACAACTTCAGCACCCTCAATGAAATGGTGCTCTCCCTGGACAGCCCGCGGCAGCTGCAGCAGTGGAGCACGCTGTGGCACAAGTGTCAGCAGACCAAGCAGCAGCTGGAGGAGACTCTGGCCGAGGCCGTGGCTGCAGCCTCTAACCCCGCAGCTGTCGACACGCCGGTCTCTTTGGAGGCTGTGGAAAGACAGAGCGCTGCCACGGAGCAGCACGGTGCTAACGGATGTCTCACTTTGCCCGACCTGCCCGCTTACTCCAACAGGGCGGTTACACCGTTGGATTATGAGGAAACCAAGCCTCACTCTGCTGGGCCTTTCTCCAAGAGCCCCTCCAGTTCAATCTCCTCCTCGCACTTCCCTTTCCCTCCGGACTGTGACATCAAACTGAGACAGAGTCCGTCCATGTTTGATGACACGGACAGCGACTGCACCATCGACTCGTCCGTCTCCTGCCACTCTGAGCCGGTCTACTCCGGGGCCGCCCGCCACCGCAAGCAGCCACTGAAGAAGATCATGAAGAAGACCATGAGCTATGAGCTGACGCCAAGGGACAGCGGCCACTCTGACGCCAGTCACCTCCATGGCTACACAGGCGTATACATCAAGGGTCTGGAGGTGGCCAATAACGTGTCTGCGGAGAAGAAGCTGCAGAGACCGGATGTGTTGAGCCCCGCGTTGGGGCGCAGCCGCAGCATGTCCACTCCCTCCAGGACCCACAACAGACACACTGAGGGGGACGGCAAGAAGCAGAGCAGGTGAGAGAGCGGATCAGTGACACTAAACTTGAACTCGCAACCACCGTTCATCCTTGCCGATGGAATATGTTTGGCATATGTTGTCATGATTTTCGAGACTGTTCCCCTTGCCACGTTAAATAATTTAGCAGTTTTTGTAACCAATGCACCTGCAATTCGGGCACTGACTATCTGTCAGTTGGAACATTGCCTCATGTTGCTTTGAAAACTCACATATAAAAGTTTTTTGTCGCAACTCTTTTACAGCTGGCACATACTGCTATTTGGTATTCAGTTCAATAAATCCTGCCTGTGTAATCTTGCCTGGTAATTGTGATTTAGTTACTTCAAAGTCAAATTCCCTTCACATGTGGTGTGTCTGTTATTTTGTCCAGCCCTTGTACTTTATACCATATCATAATACCATGCAATATGATACTATAGTCATTATACTAGTATTCGTCACGTAGTTTATTAGTATTACATTAATCATTATACTACTGTGTATACAGTAGTATAATGAGTCATAACTAGTATAGTCAGATATTGTAAATATCATAGTATGGGCCTGATAAAACCCAAAATGACACTGACTCTCTCTGATACCTTACGATGTCTTTCTGCTCCACAGTAAAGTGCAGCACATCATGGATGAGATGATTGCCACAGAGAGGGAGTATGTGCGATCTCTCAACTACATTATAGAGCACTATTTCCCAGAGATGGAGCGCCTGGACTTGCCCCAGGACCTGCGTGGGAAGCGCAGCATCATTTTCGGGAATGTGGAGAAACTGTGCGACTTCCACAGCCAGTACTTCCTGAAAGAGCTGGAGTCGTGCGCCCACTCCCCCCTGTCCATCAGTAGCTGTTTTCTCAGACATGTGAGTCCAGACGCCCAGACACACACTGTGCCCCGAGGCTGCATGCTGACAGCCTAAATGCAGCACTCAAGCCCAATGACTCTCCTCTACACTGATTGTAGTGAAGTGTCGAACTGCGGTTGCTGACTTTTCCCAAAACAACTGTGAAATCAGAGCTTGGTGCGATACTGTCATGGTCCCAAAATCCCACTGTCCCGTTACGATTTGAATTCCACTGTACTCATGTATGTTACCTCACTGTAGATGTTGTAGCCAAAAGTATGATGAACATAGCTCTTGAGGGAAACAAGACAATTACATGTACTATCTCTGGGGAGCTGAATCATTCACAGTGTTTGGTAGAGCATGCTGAAATGTGAGTGTACCTTTTACTGTAGTCAGTGTTGTAACTTGTTATTCTTGTGTGCAGGAGGATCAGTTTGGAATGTATGCTCTGTACAGCAAGAATAAGCCGCAGTCAGACGCTCTGCTCACCAGCCATGGGAACGGATTCTTTAAGGTGCGTCTGGAAACGGCTCTGGTTACATTCCACCCAGAACGACAGGTCCCAGGGTCATCAGTCCCAGCTCAACTCTGCAGTAAACAATGAAACAGAGTAGAATTGACCTACAGTACGCATGACTAGCCGCATCTGTGACAATTGCATGAGTAGCCCTATGACTATGTCATATTCAGAATATTATAGATTTATGAAATAATAATAATGCCACCATGAGAATCCTCACTGATCTCTCTGTCCCCCAGAATAAGCAGGTGGAGCTGGGGGACAAGATGGACCTGGCGTCCTACTTGCTGAAGCCAATCCAAAGGATGAGTAAATACGCCCTGCTGCTCAAAGACCTGATCAAGGAGTGCAGCCAGACCCAGGAGCAGGAGCTCAGTGACCTGCGCACCGCAGAGGAGATGGTCAAGTTTCAGCTTCGCCATGGCAACGACCTGCTGGCTATGGACGCCATCCGGGGCTGTGATGTAAGCAGTGATTCACAGATACTGGGTGGCTGTGTTAGGGACATTGATTGTCAGCATAAAAAGTTAAATATCACACACCATTGTTACGATATGGGTTAGCAATGCGGAACAGCAATCACCATTAAAACACTATTTTTGTCATGTGGTCATGCATACAGTATATTAAGCTCAGGATCCTACCAAGCATTGTATTGTTCTGTCTGACGCATGTAAATGGCCTTGCTTCCTCTCCAGGTGAACCTAAAAGAGCAGGGTCAGCTCCGCTGCCAGGATGAGTTCATTGTCTGGTGCGGACGGAGGAAATACCTCCGCCATGTCTTCTTGTTTGAAGACCTCATCCTCTTCAGCAAGACCAAAAAGATAGAGGGGGGATATGACATTTACATCTACAAACAATCCTTCAAAGTAAGAACTTTTTATGTTTGAGGATTAACATTGGATTTTTTGACAATACCTATTACAGCTTAGATGAATGTAATGTTTTCTTTCTCCTTTTCTATTTAGACAGCAGAGATAGGTATGACTGAGAGTGTTGGGGACAGCGGCCTGCGTTTTGAGATCTGGTTCCGTCGGAGGAAGTCCCAGGACACGTTCATACTCCAGGCCAGCTCTGCGGAGGTCAAGGCTGTGTGGACAGCGATCATTGGCAAGATCCTCTGGAGGCAGGCGCTCAGAAACAGGGGTATGTTTCTATTTTGGGGTTTTATAGCTTTATAAAAATAATCCTGCACCACTCAGTAAAAATAGCATTCCTGGTTTTTGTCAGAGATCACATTCAGATCCTTTTTTTACCCAGCTCAGACATACATTTTGTCCATTAAAAGATGTATTTTTTTGAACTGCAGAGTTGCGCATGCAGGAGATGGTTTCCATGGGGATTGGAAGCAAGCCTTTCATGGACATCAAGCCTAGTGATGCAGCTATCAGTGACAGAGCCATTGACTATATCATGAAGGGGTCAGGTGAGCTATCTCTGTACACATTACGTATTTCAGTCTCTCTCTCTCTCTTCTATTTACTCTTGTCTTCCAAAGTATGAAAATACCTACACGCACACACACATGTATCTCTAATAGAGGTGCATGGTTGTGTAAATACAGCAAGAGACAAAACATTTCAGCATATACCAGGCGATGTTCCCTTTGATTCTGTCTCAAGCAGTTACATGTCTATTTTGTGTCCTTCTGGGAATATGCAGGCATGCTCATGAGACTCATCTACTGCGTGATTTCACCTTCATATTCATGCAGATCTAATTCACTTAGTTGGCATTCTACTTTGCTGAAAGTAAGATATTGTCTAGGCTTGTCTCTCTCACAGGTGTTTTAATGCAAATATTTTGAGGGTTTTGTTAAGTCAACACTAGATGTAATCGGAGACGTACTGATTTTTGAAGTGGCATTCCCACCGCAGTAAACTAATTTGCAAATGACATTACCTCTCTTTCATGAGGAACCAGTGATCCTCTGAAAAAAAATGATTCATGCTTTAATAGCTGCCATTAAGAACCACAGGAATTTTCAGAGAATCCTATCTCTTCCCTTTCCCCCCCTCATGTGATCTCCACTTATGCTCACGGTGATTTCACTTTCTCTGCTGACAGAGTCGAGGACCAGGGCGTCCATCGCCGTGTCCTCGTTTGACCACTCCACTTCGTTCAAGAGGCCCCACTCCACCATCTCCAACAGCAGCACCTCCTCCTCCAGCAGCCAGTCCTCCTCCTCCCTGCTGGGCTCGCTCAACCTCCACCTGTACTCCTCACCCTCCCACCCTCACCCCTACCCGATGGGCAGCGTCCCCTCCTTTAGCCAGTGGCCCTACGACTGCATAGAGGAAGACGAGCTGGAGCAGGACACGGGGAGCCAGCCCTCCATGAGTGAGTGACATTCCTCCTGCTGTACAACAGTGGTTCTCAATCTTTTTGGCTCGTGATCCCTGAAAACAAAGCCATGCCTAGTCCCAACCCCCCCGTCACAGGCTGCATGTGCAGAATGGTGAACAGTTCAACCAAAGAATGATTTACCCTTTTCAGGTTGTTTCATTTGATTATTAGAGGCTGAAAACTATTCAGCATTTCACAAGGAAAAAAGCAAAAAGTAGAAGTCAGAAATAGATATGATAATAAATGTGTATAGTAGAAATATGTTGTTTTCCTATCCCATAAATCATCTCACGACTCCCCAAAATTATCTCGCGACCCCCTGGGGGTCCCAACTCCCAGGTTGAGACCCACTGCTGTTAGAGTACCCAAAGTCCCCGCCAAGCTTGTTGTCTGTCCACACATCGGCTGAATGTCCCTGATCACTCAGCTCGATAGGAAATGAATGGATGTCCGGTGACCTGTATTTTTTTTCTTCCTTTATTTAACAGGGACAATGCACAATTTGCACTCACATTTACATGTAAATGTGCCAGAATTAGCCAAAGCATCCATGAGTATGTACATTTTCAGCATCACGTAGCAAATATTAACACTGTTCTTGTTGTATCCTGTTGTGTGTTGCGTGACAGTTACTGAGAGCTCGGAGACGTCCTCCCAGTGCACCTCCACTGACAGTGTAACAGGGCTGAGCACCCTTACCATACCGGGACATCCCAGCATAGCCATGGACTCCTACAACAACAACGAGCCCTCTTCCTTCCTGTGCTCCTCCACACCTCCCTCCACCATAGCGTCTCCTTCGATGTTCCAGAAGGACGAGGACCTCCAACCCCAGGGCACCAAGTTCATCACAGCAGTGAGTCTTTGATTATCTTCCTGCATAAAAGTTCTAAAACAATGATGATTCATGGGAGCGTTTATAATAATCTTTCAAATGAGTGATGTTTTCAAAGCTTATTATCTAAAGCAGGGATAGGCAACCATGTGCCATGGAAGGCCGAGAGTCTGCAGGTTTGCATTCCAACCAAACATTACACCAGGTGATTTCACTGAGTAGCACACCTTCAACCAGAGAGGAGGAACTAATCAGTGAAATTACCTGCTGTAACGTCTGGTTGGAATGAAAACCTGCAGACTCTCGGCTCTCCATGGCACACACTTGCCTATCCCTGATCTAAAGACTGTTTTGGGAATTGACTTCATTCATAAGCAAAGACCATAGAAGTTGTTTACTTTCATGTATAACATTCACACTCAAAAGCAAGTATTTTGGCTGTTTAAACAAAAAAACTAAGGTGGTTATTTGTCTGCAGGCTTCAAATGGATTAGTTGTAAGAGGCCTTATAAGACCATACTAGTTCTTTTCATTCACACATTGATCTAACCCAGTGGTTCTCAATATAAGTCCTCAGGACCCAGAGAAGCTTACCGCTGGTTTCCTATCCTACCAGGTTAACTACATTCACCTTGCATCCCATGTGTAAAATAGTCCCAACTAACTATAGCAGGTGATTTCACTGAGTAGCACAGGGCCAGGGAGGGAGAACTAATTATTAATTGAAAACACCTGGTGTTGTCTTTGGTCGGAATGAAAATCTGCTGTCACTCTTTATTTGGATAGTCCAGTGCTGATACTCAACAAGTGACTATAATGTGTCACTAAAAAGTTTACCGAGTTGACTCACAATAGTTTGAAAAGCAGTCTATAGATATTCAGTGTCTGGGATAGGGTTAATCTTAGGGTTGGAGTCTGAGTTAGATATAGGGTCAGGTTAGGATTAAAAATGGGGTCAGGGTTAAGGTTAAAATTGGAGTTAGGCTAGGGTTAGGTCAGGGTTAGGGTTGCCATAGTCTGTAGAGATTCAGCAAATAGGCAAGTGACACTTTGTTGAACATCTACTTTTTGTCCTTGATAGTTGAGTATCAACATTAGACTATCCAAATCAAGTGTTACTTTTACTGCTGACTCTTGGGCCTCGATGGCTCATGGCTGAGAACCACTGATCTAACCAATCCCAAGCCATTCACACCATCCTCTCCAACAGTGATGTCGCTTCAGCGGAGTGGGGAGCAACACGGCAGCTCCAGTTTCACTCACCACCTTTTTGCTGTTTTGTTTTTGCCAGAGCAAGACCTCTCATATAGCAGTAGGCCTCTCTACAGTGGTCTGACTCAGAGCTGAGGGGTTTTTAGCTCAGTAAGTAATTGGTCTCACCAGAGTGGACATCTGTGTTGTTCCCTTCACAGCCTCATTAACAACTGTGAGGAACTATCCGTGGCCTGACTACTAATCTGTGTGAAACTGTGCTTTGGCCCGGCGGCTCTGTGTGCCTGTGCTGTGCTGCATGGCAGTGTCCTGACGGGGTTACAGGGCTCTCTCCCTCCGATGGGTGCTGTGTTTTGTCAAGCTTCTGGGTGTTCTCCGTC
Source organism: Centroberyx gerrardi (assembly GCF_048128805.1). NCBI lineage: Eukaryota > Metazoa > Chordata > Actinopteri > Beryciformes > Berycidae > Centroberyx > Centroberyx gerrardi. The sequence continues at coordinate 15,496,877 of NC_136008.1, forward strand.
ACGTTTCCCCCCTGGGTGTTCTCCCCTCATGTTCCTCTGTGTGTCCCTTTGACATGTGGATGAAGTCTGTGTTGGAAATACCGCATATCCGTAATACTTCTGTGTGTGAATGAACGCATGCATGGTATGTTAAAACCTTGTTTGTTGGCTGTGGAATGCATTTAGATTTTGTTGTTGTTGTTCGTTTTTTGAGATGCCATGGTTGGCTGATATTTGAACCAAATATTTAACTCCATATCCATATTGTTCTCTCAAATGTTCAAGTTCAAGATTTTATTGTACCTAATGGAGAAAATTGGCTTGCAGCAAGGCAGAAAACACAATACATGATCACAGTAAATAAAGAGATGAAATACAGAGACATACAGACATATTAAGTATAAAAGTGGAAACAGCAGTAGATTGATTGGGGGGAATGGGGTGTATAGTTGCAGTTTAGCAAGTTTAGGGCATGTGGGATAAATGATAACTTCAGTGATGCTGTTTGTTCTCGCCACTAGATGGCAGCAAAACACTTAAAACCCACTTCACTTCCACTTTTCTGCCAGGTTTGTTACACCTTTAGTAAATATACCTTTAGTAAATATATGGCTAATTTTTAACCATCGGGACCCCATGGGAGAACGTGGCACTGCCCGATACAAAAGAGCTGGAAGATTTTGACTGTTAAAAATTTTGCATTGTGGCTATTACAGGTGCCAACCTTTTGGCTTAAAGGCCCCATCGATTCAAATATTGACTAAATTGAGGGAGAAACATATTAATCATGTTAAATCATATTATGTCATGTCAGCCACAGAAAAGTGTGTTTGCTCCACCGTGTATTTGAAGTTGCCACGTTTTAGGCAGATAGAGCAAATATCATCATTGCAGTTGTATTTTTACAGCAATGAAAATGATCTTAAAGTTTTCAAAATGTGCTAATGACATTCACTAAGCCTTGGAAAATATCTTAATCAAATGTCAGTTGTTCCAAAAATATATGGAATGTGGCAGTGTTTTAGCTAATCTTGAAATAAAATAATCACCAGGGTCATTATAGTGTTCGATTTTTCATTAGTTTTTTATTTTTATTTTTTTATATATATAGTTTTAAATTTTTATTTCAGTTTCAGTTTAGTTTAAGTTAGTTTCAGCTGTAGTTTTAAGTAGTTTTTTTTAAGGGGTGGGGGTATTTTATAAAGGTATAATGACTGATACAAACAATAACTCATACATTTCTTTTGGGACCAGTTCAAAATTCTCCACCCAAAATGCATTCTGTTTTGTACCCTGCACATACACAAAAAGACAAAAATTAAAAACATTCGATGTATATTTGTATTTTATTTACTTATTTACTTATTCTACAAATAGACAAGATCATTTTAGTTCAGCTTTAGTTTTCCCACGAAGTCTAATTAAAAAAAAAAAAAAAAAATTCAGTTTAACACCTAGTTGTCATTTAGTATTAGTTTCAGTTTATGATAATCACATCAAAATCCCCTACCAGAAATTTGGTGTGGCTCTGACAGGCTACTTCTAACTTCTTCTGTCACACATTTTGTGATATTTATAGTCAGAGCTACAGTCTGTTCACCTCTTTAATTTTACATGCAACACTGGTGTCCTTGCATTACTGAGGGATTTTTTTGTGGAATTCATTTGTTTTTAGAATAGAAATTGACAGAATTTTTCATCTTTAAAATGATCTGATGATGTGTATATGGGTTGTACATTCTAAGGGGTTTAAACATACACTTAAGTTACATTCTCAATATTGCATACTGTTCAGAAAATATTTTTTCTAAATACCCTTTTCTTATTTCTTTCTCCGTAGCTCTGAAGTCCTCCAGCCGAACGTTTCTTGATGCCACATCAGTTATTTAATTCAGGACAAGAGATGAGAGGAGAAGACGTGAAGAGGAGAGTCCAGCAGAAGTGGACTCCACTGTGGAGCACTAAGACTCTCATGGCTGAGACTCACAGCCCTCAAAACCATCATATGGCATTCATTATGATACTGTAAAATGGAAACCGATGCATAATATTAAACACTGTCATAATGGTACGTCACCCTGTACATTTGTTTTAATGAACTAGGTATGAATCAGTGTTTATATTGTAGATGAGCTTTTTATTATGTATTTTACAGCAAAACAAACAATTGGAAAAACCACAGCAGACAGACAAATCCAGACAAACTGCCAGATATTCTGTGGATAAAGCACCAGCAATGTTGTACTGTCTTTTTCTTTTGTTGTCGCCAGTCCTGTGTGTATGGCAAGTCTGTACAGAGTATTAAAATGTTTTAAACATTTTGTTGTATTCATTTTTTTGCCATATTCATTCACTTTGCCACAGTTAAATTTGACATGAAATCAAGTATCTTCTCATGGTGTCTGATGTTACAGTTGATGTACATTGGTTGCAGACAACAAGCAAGACCATAGCATGCAAATCCTCTACAGTTCAGTAAAGCTATGTGTGAAACCACCTGTTTGTGAAAATGCGGTTGAAAACAAGCTGCAGATAATTTCCACTGATACCAAAGCACAACAGCTAACCCACATAGAGCCCAGCCTGCTCTCTGCACAGATAGAGCAGCACTATGAGAACCACTACTGCCGTTACACAAAGGGAAGCAGAACTTGAGTAGGAAATAGTAATGAAGAATGGTTTCTCCTGCACACCAGAAAAGGTGACATTTGTTTACCACAAGCCTTGTGTTCTCAGTCCGAGTTAAACATCAGACGCATACCACAACCCGGGCTATTCAGCAGGGGTACAACTCTGATACAGGCAGCCGAGAAGGAACACAAAACCACATAGTTGGTTTAGAAAAATACATTTGAAGCTGTTATTAATACAGCGACTTTATTTTAATTCATTTAAGCACTGATCTATTCTCCCTTGGTAGGTCTCTCTTTCCAGAACCAGAAGCAGAGCACTACAGAGAGAATCGCCTCAAGCCCCAGCACAAGAAACTGCAGCGTCTCAATCTGTTAGAAACAAACAGAGCATCGATTATTGAAAAAATTACTCACAATTGCTTACAGACTTCATCTAATCTAATCTTCAGTGTGGCTTTCAACGAGGCACAGCATTAGTTTTACATTAGCAGAAATGAAATGCTCAGTAAGCTCATCTCTGAACTCCTAGGTGTTGATGTTGTCATATGTTCAGCATGGCCTTTATTTGTCCCTACCTTCAAATGATGTTTGTTTTGTGGATTCCAGTGAGCCAAGTCAGTGCTTATCAAAGCCGCTGCAACTGCTGCTACAGTAATACAGCCGCAGTTGACGAAGAAGCACACCTGGAACGAAAACAAAAATTATACAACACTGATTTCTATTGATTTGCAACCTGTGTGACATAATTCTTGGCAGGCCTATTGTGTTGTACTCACAGGTAGCAATCTTGGATATTTGAACAACAGGTTGGATAGTAGTCCAGCAATGATGAACTGAAGAGGAAGATGAGAATGTGTGTGTTGAGCAATAAGTTATATTAATATTCTATTGGCTCTGTTTTGAGTGAGCTAATGTGATAATACAATTATAGTTTTGCTGGCTACATTCATTGATTGATTTTTAACATTTAATTTATTTCCTGTTTGAGCAAAACTTACAAGTGACCCAGTCAGATGTGAGAGTCTGAACAAAGTGAAAAGGGACTGAGCCATCTCCTGGGTCAGAGCGAAAAGAACTCCCACTCCGACACTGAGGAGGCCACACATCATCTGCAGAGACTGACAGAGGAAAACACATAAGTGACTGATGCACTGATCTGCTAATTAAAGTCATGTAGTTGATAGGAATTGTTAAATAAAATTGTACAAGCCTCCTATAGTGAGCATACTCACATCAGCAAGGAAGCACACACTGCTAATAACATATATATTAATGTCATGTGAAGATTTGTAAGATTGTTCTACAAACTTGGCTTTATTTCCATGTGTATTATTGTATAATGTAGTATGAATTTCGTTTTCATTCATTCATTCATTCACTTATGTTTATATGCAGTTGTGATTTTCATCTAAGTCATAACAATAGATAAACACAATCTGAATAAATAATAAATAACACACAAACGATTGTACTTTTTCATGTCAAGACATTGTTTTAGCATTCAGTGTGTGGGATGGAAAACGCATGTGAACGTTTAGAGTTAAGAAATGGTAGAACCTCCTTAACAGCAATAATGTCAACCAAATGTTTCCTGTAGCTGCTCAACAGACCTAAGAAGTATTTTGGACCATTCCTCTTTGCAGAACAGTTTCAGTTCATTGATATTTTTGGGATGTCTTGCATGAACGGCTCGCTTCAGGTCACGCCACAGCATCTCAATAGGCTTAAGGTCAGGACGCTGTGTGACCCAAGCTGTGTTAAGTTTCAGATCGCAAACAGTTACCCTGATACTCTCCTGTAGAATTTCATACTACAATTTGGAATTCATTGATCCCTCAATCATTGCCAGCTGTCCAGGTCCTGAGGCAGCAAAGCAGCCCCAAACTATGACGCTGCCTCCACCATGCTTTGGTGGTTTGGTTGAGGTTCTGGTGTGCAGTGTTCTTTCTCTCCAAACATAACATTGTTGTCTTTTTGCCAAAAAGGTCAACTTTTGTCTCATTTGAACATTGTACCAGTAGCATTGTGGAACAGCCAGGTGGGCTTCAGCAAACTTGAGACGGGCAGCCATGTTTTTGTTTTCGAGAACAGTGGTTTCCTCTGTGGTATCCTTCCATTAACACAACTCTTATTCAATGTTTTTCTTATTGTGGACTCATGAAAACAGACATTAGCAAGTGTAAGAGATGTCTGCAGATCATTCACTGTTACCCTAGAGTTCTTTGTCAGCTACATGAGATTTGTACGGCACTCTTGCTGTGATCTTTACAAGACGGCCAGGCCTACAGAGAGTAGCAATGGGGCTGAATTTCTTCCATTTGTTCCATTTATCAGCCTGGCTGTCGGCTGATGGAGGCCCGAGTTTTTAGAGATGCTTCTGTAGCCCTTTCCAGCCTTATGAGCATCAACAACTCTTCTTCTGAGATCCTCTGAAATCCCTTTTGACAGGGGCATGTTTCACTTCAGATCTCTGCTGTGAAGAGCAGACTCTGTTGGTATCCAAACTGCGGACAAGGCACCTCTAACCCATATCTGAATGTATCCACGTTGATTGGATTACCTGACTCCAATTACCCCGTTTCATAGAAGTCATTATCCTTGAGGTTTACATACTTTTCCCAGCCTAGACTGTGAATGCTTAAACAATGTCTTCAATAACAACATGAAAAAGTACAGTTGTTTGTGTGTTATTTGTCTATTCAGATTGTGTTCATCTATTGTTATGACTGAGATGAAAATCAGACCACATTTTAGGACTTAATGCAGAAATCCAGGTAATTCCAAAGGGTTCACAACTGTAAAAATGATTTTGATATTGATTACATAAGCTCCAGTTAATTTCTGTGCCTCCACTGTGATAAAGAATGTTTGACATTACAGGTAAAGTACATATTCAAACAGAAGATTGTATAATAGAATATTGTGATCAATTTAGATTGGACCAAAGTTACTATTTATTTTTTATTTTTTTTCCTTTTGTTTTTATTGAGAAATACAAAGACTACCTTGGTCAGCACATTGGCAGGATATGCATTGAAAAGAGCATGTGGGAGTAACTATGTCAGCAAAGTCTTTTCGGTTACACACAGCAGTGGGTTTTTGAGGACAAAATAAATAAATAAATAAAATTTAAAAAAAGATTTAAAAAAATAAAAAATAGAGAAGAGAAAAAAAGAGAAAAGAGAAAAACACTTCACTTCTTTTCCAGGTGGCAGTCAGTTCCTCATCATACAATTACATTCTGTAATACTTTCATCCGGGGAAAAATTAAAAAACTCTCCTTTTCCTCACAATATATTTAAGACTTTGTATATTTCAAACAATGACCCACCATCCTCAAATACATTGCAATGTCTACCAGTAAGTTTCTCTCTCTTTTTTTTTTTTTTCCCCAAAAGGTAATTACATACAGATTTCTATGGAAGCCTATTCCCGCCACTCAATAAAATAAAAAACAACTCAATTCTGACTTTATATCTCACAATTCTGACTTTATATCTCACAATTCTGACTTTATTTCTCACAATTCTGACTTTTTCTCACAATTCTGACTTTATATCTCATAATTCTGACTTTATTTCTCACAATTCTGACTATATCTCACAATTCTGACTTTATATCTTGGAATTCTGACTTTTTATCTCAGAATTCTGACTTTTTTTCTCACAATTCTGACTTTATATCTCAGAATTCTGACTATATATCTCACAATTCTGACTTTATATCTCACAATTCTGACTTTTTTTTTCTCGCAAAAAAAAACAACTTTGAATTCCGAGATATAAAGTCATAATTCTGAGAAATAAAGTCAGAAGTGGAAGAAATAAAGTCAGAAGTGGAAGAAATAAAGTCAGAATTCTGAGAAATAAAGTCAGAATTGTGAGATATAAAGTCAGAATTCTGAGAAAAAAACTCACAATTTAGTCGTTTTTTATTTTATTGAGTGGCGGGAATGGGCTTCCATAGCTTTCGGCAAGTGGTAGGCTATACAAAATGTGTAACTACCTTTTCCCTACCCCCCGTAACCCCCGACCCTACCCACCAGTCCCTCCCAGGCAGGCTACAACTCAAAAAAAAAAAAAAAAAATCAGAATGATAGATTAACACAATAACTAGAGCAATGACATTAAATTACAAAAAAAAAAAATTACATAAACAAAGATGCACATACAGAGATACCATACATATCGCTACACACATTCATCCAGGTTTTCTTGTATTGCTATATATACAGTATAGACATATGTATATACATTATATACACATACATATATACACATAGCCTATACACTCACTGAACACTATTAGGAACACCATACTAATACTGGACAGGTATCAGCTTTGAGCTCAATGTCAACTGGCTACCAAAGTGACATCCGCCTCAAGGTTCGATGTGTTGTGCGTTCTGAGATGCTTTTCTGCTCACCACAGTTGTAAAGAGATTATCTGAGTTACTGCTGCCTTTCTGTCAGCTCCAACCAGTCTGGCCGTTCTCCTCTGACCTCTCTCATCAACAAGACGTTTCCGTACGCAGAACTGCGGCTCACTGGATGTTTTTTGTTTTTCACACCATTCTGTGTAAACGCTAGAGACTGTTGTTTCAGAAATACTCACACCAGCCCATCTGGCACCAACAACCACGCCGCGGTCAAAGTCACTGAGATCACATTTCTTCCCCATTCTGATGTTTGATGTGAACATTAACTGAAGCTGCTGACCTGTATCTGCATGATCTTATGCATTGCACTGCTGCCACATGATTGTATGATTAGATGATTACATGAATAAGCAGGTGTTCCTAATAAAGTGCTCGGTGAGTGTATGTATATATATTTAAAAGATAAATAAATAAAACAGATAAAAAAAATATGATAATAATAATAAAATAAATAGATAAATAAATAAAAATGGAATGAAGAGTGGCGCTATGCATCATTCCAGTTTGTTATCCCAATAACCGTAGTAAAATAATGTATAAATGGGTTGCAGGTTTTCCTGAACTCAGCTTTTTTTCCCTTTTAAAGTAAATTCTATTTTCTCTAGTTTTAAAATAAGACACATCTTTCACCCATCTAGCATGAGAAATAGGATAAGCTGGCGGGCTAGTAAACAAGTAAAAGCAACAGCATTATAAGTATTTGTTGACCAGACAGAATTCTCCATTTTAACACTGAAAATAGCGGTCAAAGGATCTGGTTCAGCTTGTATGTTGTAGGCTTCGTTCAGAGATTTAGAGAGTGACCCCCAGAATCCATGCAGGCACGGGCATGACCAAAACATGTGGAATAGAGTGGCTGGTGCTAATTTACATCTATCACAAGTGGGATCCAGATTTGGGTATATTTTGGCCAATCTGACTTTCATAAAATGTATATGATGCACAATCTTAAACTGAATAAGCCCATGTCTGCTGCAAGGAGATGAGGTGTTTATTTGTTCAAGAATTGCATTCCAAGTTTCATTAGAAAGCGGGGGGCCTAAATCCTGTTGTGTTCTAATTATATTTAAAGACTGGGGGTTCAGCTCACCAATAGTATCATAGATCCGTGAGATTATACCCTATACACTGGGTGTATTCCCCTCATCAACCAGGTTACGTACCATAGCATAGTAATATCTGACCATGCCTCCCTTTCCCTTGAACTGACTTTTCCAGGACAACCCACCCCTTGCAGATCTTGGCGTCTGAATTCTCTCCTGCTTTCGGAACCTACATTTATTACACTTATGGGTGATCAAATCAAGTTTTTTAGTGAGACTAACACCTCCTCAGAAACATCCCAGGGTGTTCTATGGGAAACTCTGAAAGCCTATCTGCGTGGTTACATCAACAGCTATGGATCAAATAATAAAAAGGAAAGTGCTGCTAAACTTAAAGAGCTTTCAGATGGTATTGAAGAGGTAGATGCACAGTATGCCATCTCCCCAAACCCAGAGCTTTATAAAAAAAGAATCAGTCAGAATTCAATTTGGCCTCTACAGCTAAAGCTGAACAATTAATCCTTAAGGCTCACCATTCAATGTATGAGTACGGTGATAAATCCGGCAAACTCCTTGCTCATTAGGCACGCCAGTCTTTGGTTTTGAGGCAAATAATACAAATCCAGACCTCTTATGGTTCCATTGTCACAGACCATAAACAGATAAATGATGTGTTCTTTGAGTTTTATAAAAAAAAAACTGTACACCTCAGAATGCAGCAACAACTTAAGTATGACTGACTCTTTCTTTGAAGGTCTAATCCTACCTCAATTAGATAATTTTGACAGATCTAACCTTGACAGTCCTCTATCAGTTGAGAAGGTCCAGGAAGCCATAAAAAGCATGCAGTCAGGAAAGGCCCCTGGCCCTGGATTTGTAGTAGAATTTTATAAAAAGTTTGCACCTCTGCTTTTGGCTATGTATTCCGAGACATTGTTAGAGGGTCAGTTACCTCCCACTCTGAGACAAGCCTAAATGCCTCGCTAAACGCCTAGAAAAAGTGCTCCCACACATTATATCCCCAGACCAGACAGGATTTGTGCAAGGGAGGCGCTCCTTCTTTAATACTCACAAGCTTTTCAACATCATTTATACTGACCCACAGTATGCTACCCCTGAATTTGTAATATCTCTGGACGCAGAAAAAGCGTTTGACCGGGTGGAGTGGGGCTTCCTCTTTGAAACTCTGGAAAGATTTGGTTTTGGACAACATTTTATTTCTTGGGTGAAATTGTTATACACAGCCCCCTTGGCATGTGTTCGCGCAAATGATCTACAATCTCAGTATTTCCCTCTCCAAAGAGGAACAAGACAGGGCTGCCCCCTCTCCCCACTGCTTTTCCATCTGGTAATTGAGCCACTTGCCATCTCGCTACGACAATGTCAAACCTTTGAAGGTATAACCCGAGGGAATACCCAATATAAGGTAACGTTATATGCAGATGACCTTCTGTTGTTTGTCAGCAATCCCACTTCTTCAATACCCTCTATCTTATCTAAATTAGATCAATTCAGGAAATTATCTGGCTACAAGTTGAATCTGGGGAAAAGTGAATTGTTCCCTGTCAATTTACCTGTTCAAAATATTCCTCACTCCACCTTCCCTTTCAGGAGAGAAAGCTCTCATCTTAAATACCTTGGTATAATTGTTCCTAGAGCCTTCAATCTTCTTCTTAAACCTAATTTAACACCTTTGATAAATAAATATAAACAAGACTTAGAATGGTGGCGCACCCTGCCACTATCAATGGCAGGTCGCATCAACATGATCAAAATGAACATAATCCCTAGATTTTTATATATCTTCCAAAACATTCCAATATTTATTCCAAAGAAGCAATTCGTTTTAATTGATAGTATTTTCTCAAAATTTATCTGGAATAATAAACAGCCACGCATCAATAAGCGCTTCCTGGAGAGATACAGAAGGGAGGGAGGAATGTCTATGCCTAATCTCTTACATTACTATTTTGCAAGTAATATTCAAAAGATAATCTTTTGGGTCAAAGGTCACACTGATGATAATATGCCGGACTGTGTTGCCGCAGAGTCTTATAACCTTCCTATCCACTCCTTAGTCTCTTCTGCTTTACAAGCATCCACGGGCAGCTCAACTAATAATCCTGTGATATCCCACACACTTAAAATCTGGTCGCAATTCAGGAAACATTTTGGCTTGCTAAACCCCTCTGTCATGGCACCCATTATGTCTAACCACCTCTTTACTGCAGCTATGATAGATTTGGCCTTTCGTGCTTGGCACAGGAACGGGATCCATTTTATTAGGGATCTCTACATGGATGGCATATTTGCATCTTTCGAGCAATTAGCAATAAAACACAAGCTGTCACGTGCTCATTTCTTTCGATATTTACAGCTGAGGATTTTTGTTAAAAAACAATATAACCCCTTTCCCAACTACCCCAGTGGATAAGTTGCTATCCCTGAATACAAAGTTACTATTTAAGACAAAGAATAATTTATATCCCTTATAGTCAGGAGTGTGGGAGTATGTGAAGAGAAAAAAGAAAAAAAATCCCAAATCTTAGTAGAATTTAAACTGTCTATGACTGATATACAAACTTGATGCAAATTATAAACTGTGGAGCTATACATTCACACTGCTATTAAAAAAAGGCTCCTACAGTATGTTTTGACTGATTGTAGTGACTCTCTTACCCCCAACACAGCAGGTTGCTTCTGCAGCAGATCGTGCAGCGGTCCTTTGGCATCCAGCATGATCTCTGAAGCTTGGTAATAACTGATCAGAGGTTCCTTCTTGTCCTCTGGGCCCGGCGCTTCCTCGGCTCCCTGGATCTCCATGTTGATATCAGCACAAGCCATGGTGCCTCTCTGACCTAGGATGATGATGGTTTCCCTTATGTTGTTTAATGATTCATTTAAACATCGCCATATTCCCTTCACCTTTTATTGTAAACCCTTTCTCCATTAGCCTTAAAATAATGTACAGTATTGTACAGTAGTGTAATTAGCCATAAAAAGCATGTAAAATGAAGTTTAAGATTACAATTAACTTTATTGATTCCTGGGGGGATATTAGGTCATTGGATCAGCAACAAATAGGAAAGAGATAAATATACAATAAATAACAGTGAAACTTAAAAATTAGGGGACATTAGGTCATTGGATCAGCAATCAGTTTACAGTTTTAGAAATGTATAATCCATTGCAAGGTCATAAATGCAGGGTGTGGAAAAGTGCATCACTGGCTTTTCATATTTATCAGGTTTACAAAGCAGATGTACGTTCACATCAGCATAGTCTTCATTAAGCATAGTGGATAATTACTAATTACATTTGAATTTAATATACTAATTTATTATATAAATTTCCTCTGTTTTCATAGTTGAACATTTTTAATTATGATCTACAGGTACAACAAATAAGTGCAACATAATTCTAAGCAAGCTAGGACTTTCCCAGTTCTTTAACATCCTAGAAGAGAAAATTGTCTTTTGTTTTTAACTCTTTTTATTGTATATTTAACCTAGTTTAACAATGTACTTTTTAACCCTTATGTAAATGCCAAGTATTTCAGATGTTTTCTCCTTCTGCAATTTGTGCATAACAATAAACAAACAAACATTATGTTAGGCACTGACAAGCGAGATGTAGCTTTTAATCTAAGTTATGATACAGTACGTCAACAGCCTGTCCCCGCACTCTGGTCCTCATCCACTTAACAGACTTTTTGTTTATCTCAAATGACATATGTAACAAACAAGCATAGAAACATCCAATTCTATACATACAGTATGTACACATATGCAGACTATGAAATGTGGATCTACATACAAAAGATCCACATACTGCACATACAACATGCACACAGATCATGATGCACAGGCGTAATAAAAAAACAAAAATATACACTTTCGTTCTTGTTTGTATTTTGAGACCCCGAGGGAAATCAAGCTCTGCATTGCAGATACATTTATCAAAGCTTTTTTTTTCAGCGCAATTCAATAAATTCTTAGATTGTGATTCTTACCACGTTTGGCTCGATTGATATCTATTTCATACCCTTTGTATCTGTCTCAAACAACTGCACTTCTCTTTAGGCATCAGTTCCTCTTTCCTGAGATTAGTTTGAAAGTTGAGGTCATCAGCCTAACTTCCTCACTCTATCAGTGGGTGCAACCATATCAACACTGCAACTATGAGCATTTAACTTCAATTTCAATTTTTCACTACAAATTTGAATATACAATATGTTTGGGATATGCACTTAATGTCTGAAATTGTATGCGTGGTATTTCTGATTTGTTGAAATCACATTTTGCTGGTTAGTGAATCAGTGTTAAATACCACAGTATTCATTTTATTTTAATGTTTTTTACTTGTTTTTAAGAAGACAAGATGTATGGCTTGTTAACTGTAAGCATAAATACATTAAAATCTCATGTAATAAACTTGCCTGCTACAGTTTTCTTGCTCTTCTTTTGCACTCTCCTGCCTCACCAGTCCCCACATATACTCTTTGCATCATACATACACATAGAGTACACATGCATGCATGTCATGCACGTGGGTGTACATGGGACAGAGAGAAAGGTGTGAGAGAAAGAGAGAGTGAGAGAGAAAGAGAGAGAGGGAGATAGTGTATTGGCATGCATTTCCTTAAGCTCATTTCACAAAGCATAGAATTTGAGGTCTGACTCCGTCTTCAAGTTGAGAGAAGAAAAACGGGTAGGTATCACTAAAAACCTTTAAACTTTAGAGCATCACTGTTTTGATTTGCTTTCATCTAACATTCTCTGCTCATTGCTTGTTCACAGGAGAATGAAGTACACATTTAAAACTGATAACTCTATGGTCATCACCATACCCATCGGGAGTCTCAAGGAGGCCCAAGAGGGTCAGCTGCTGCCAGAGAAATTCCACTGTGTGTTCAAAGATGCCTACAAGGTCTATGTTGTTAAGGGAAAACCTAAACCTTTTGGGGTAGGTTCACATATATATATATTTTTTTTTACAAATAGTGACATGGACAATTATTATCACAGCCAATTATCACATGCACAGAGATATTGTCCTGGACAGCTCTATGGTTTCCTTTTTGGCATCTGGTTTACACCAAAAATGTAGCACTATTGTATTTTCTGTTCATTTATTTTCTGTCTATTTTCTTCTTTTTACAAGGCAGCCCAAGCCATCGCTGGTGTCTTTGTCTTCAGTCTCGGTCTGCTTCTTGCCCAGACAATGACAAGAACAAATGACTTAGGTTGGCTCTACACTATACCCAGTGTTCTGGTAAAGAGAAATTCAAATGAATAATTTACTGTTCAAAATAAATTATTGTTCTGGATGATTCTTTGAAACGTCTGAATGATTAATAAACAATAATTAAATGTAAATCAGTTCTGTTTACATCATATTGCTTGTGTTGTTTAATGTCATCCTGTAATGTAAATGATGACTGTTATATTTCAGTGTAAAATAATAACTTGAAGAAATATTTTTTAAATATCTTAGTTTGTGATCTCTGGTGTGGTGTCCTATGCTGCGGGACATTCTCCAAACATGCATGTGGTAAGTAAACTTCAATTAAAAATGAAGAGTTTGTTCCCAAATGAAATAT